>NC_053398.1:74930289-75086677 GCF_905171765.1 Bufo bufo | reverse complement strand
CCCTTGTTGCATCTGTACGTGTGAAATTCAAGTCTTATATACTGCTGTCATATTCTGTTATTAAAAGAAACACCCTTTTTAGAAAAAATACTTAATATTGCAGCCTTTGTTGCATCTGTGATTCTTAAAAACAAGCTCGAAATAATTCATAAATTTTCTGGGTTTTAAAAGACACCCATCTTTGGCAATACCCTCCATCTTGAACATCTGCAGCATTAGTCAGTGTGAAATTTGATTTCCATTTTTTAATTTTTGTGTGATTTTGCTGTCAGCACATTCAACTATGTAAAGAACAAAGTATTTCAGAAGAATATTTAATTAATTCAGATCTAGGATGTGTTATTTTTGTGTTCCCTTTATTTTTTTGAGCAGTGTAGATAGAAAAAGAGAGGTGGGAAAAAGGAATGAGACATAGTACTAGGTCGCAAATGATTATCTCACATGGTTAACAGAGTATCAAAGTAAGGCATCAAAAAGGCACGGTATCTCCTTACATCAAAAGAGGAATAGTACCAATGAGTTCTCTTTTTTCATAGGGCAGCTTAGCGAGGGATCCTCCTGGATCTACGTTGTTTAGTAGTAACGACCTGCCAGGTGTCTTTGTCAGGTAACGGTGTTAAGTCGGACACATTTTGTGCCGGGCACCAGTCCGGAAGGACCAGTTCTTGTAAATCCAGGACTTCGCATAATCTCAGTAAGTCTGCGTGATTTCTGACCACTTGTTTGCGGAGCGGCGTATTAATTAGAAGGCCAAACGGGTGCAGCCAGCGGTATGTTAACATATTCTGGTGTAGTATATCCAGGAGCGGTTGAGGTGTATTCTTTTCTTCAGGGTCATAGGTGACAAGTCCTAAAACAGCGATACCGTAGACCCCTCAATCTCTGCTGTCTTGTTCGTCCTGGCGGCGGACATGATCCTCTCCTTCACCGCAAAGTTGGGCATGCGGCAAATGACGTTCCTGGGGAGATCTTGTGGTCTTGGTGGTGGATGGAGGGCTCTATGGATCCTGTCCATTTCAAAGAGGTCTGTTTGGCTATCCAGTAAAAGGCGGATGAATAGCTGGACGACCTCATGCTGCAGGGATTAATGTAGTACTGATTCCGGTACACCCTTCAGGCGTATGATGTTGCGGCGACCCCTGTTGTCTTGGTTTTCCACCAGGGAGTACAAATAATTGATGTGGGCTTGCGCATTATCCAGGTTATGGGAGACCAGGTCGCTGAACTCTGTGATTGTGTTCTGCGCAGCCTCTATATCATCCACTCTGGAGTTTAGTTGTCGCATGTCTTTCTTTATTTCAGACAGATCTTGTCGCAACAGATCCAGCGCATCATGTACAAGATCTTTCATAAACACCCTGGAGAGAGGTAAGTCATCAGCCGGACTCTGTTGTTCCTGCTCACTGTCTCCCTCACCTTTGGCACCATCTTGGATTCAGACCTCATGTCGGTTCTCCGAACATATCTATCGGGTTTTTGCTTTCCCTGGTGTTTCTTTAGTCTTCTCCTTGCTAAGCTTTCCCATTATGAAGCAGTGATAATAGCTGATATCGCTCAGGAGGACTCTGTCAGCGACAGAGCTCTTCACCCACGCCTGTATCCGGCTCGGCTGCTAGACTCCGCCCCAAAAAGTTTTTTTTTTTATATAACAGAATATGACAGCAGTAAATAACGCTTGAATTTCACACTGACAGATGCAGACAAGGCCGCAAATTAAGAATTTTGCCGAAAATGGGAGTTTTTTTAATACCAGAATAGCACAGCAGTACAGCAGTATCTAAAGCATACATCTAACGCTAACAGATGCAGTCAAGGCCGCAAATTAAGTATTTTGCCAAAATGGGTGTTTTTTTAACAACAGAATATGACAGCAGTATATAATGCTTGGATTTCACACGTACAGACGCAGCAAGTGCTGTAAAATTGAGTATTTTGCCCAAAAAAGGTGTTTTTTAAAACCCAGAAAATTATTGCTGTATTTCTAGCTTAAATTGCACACTGACTAATGCGACAGAGGCCCCAGATGGAGGGTTTTGCCAAAAATGGGTGTTTTTTTGAAACCCAAAAAAATTATTGTCGAATTTAAGCTTGTTTTTAACAATCACAGATGTAGCAAAGGCTGCAATATTAAGTACTTTGGCCAAAAAGGGTGTTTTTTTAATAACAGAATATGACAGCAGCATATAATGCTTGAATTTCACACTGACAAATGCACACAAGGCCGCAAATTAAGAATTTTGCCCAAAATGGGTGTTTTTTTATTACCAGAATAGCATAGCAGTATCTAAAGCGTGTATCTCACACTGACAGATGCAGACAAGGCCGCAAATTACGTATTTTGACCAAAATGGGTGTTTTTTAAAACCCAGAAAATTATTGAAATATTTCAAGCTTGTTTTTAGCAATCACATATGCAGCAAAGGCTGCAATATTAATTACTTTGCCCAAAAAGGGTGTTTTTAAAAAACAATAACAGAATATGAGAGCAATGTATAACGCTTAAATTTCACACTTACAGATGCAGACAAGGACGCAAATTAAGTATTTTGCCCAAAATAAGTGTTTTTTTAATAACAAAATAGCACAGCAGTATCAAAAACGTGTATCTCACACTGACATATGCAGACAAGGCTGCAAATTAAGTATTTTGCCCCCCAAATTTTTTTTTTTAAGTAACAGAATAGCACAGCAGTATCTAAAGCGTGTATCTCACACTGACAGATTCAGACAAGGCCACAAATTAAGTATTTTGCCCAAAAGGGGTGTTTTTTTAACAAAAGAATATGACAGCAGTATATAATGCTTGGTTTTCACACGTACAGATGCAGCAAAGGCTGTAAAATTGAATATTTTTCCCAAAAAGGGTGTTTTTTAAAACCCAGAAAATTATTGCTGTATTTCTAGCTTAAATTGCACACTGACTAATGTGGCAGCATTAATATTGCAGCCTTTGCTGCATCTGTGATTGTTATAACAAGTTTGAAATACTTCAAATATTTTCTGGGTTTTAAAAAAACACCTATTCTCTTGGCAGTACCCTCATCTGGGGCGTCTTCCGCATTAGTCAGTGTGCAATTTAAGCTAGAAATACAGCTATAATTTTCTGGGCTTTAAAAAACACCCTTTTTGGGCAAAATTCTAAATTTTACAGCCCTTGCCTACATATGTATGTGTGAAAGTCAAGCGTTATGTACTGCCTGTCATATTCTATTATAAAAAAATAACAATTTTTGGGCAAAATACTTAATTTTGCCAGCATTTTTTGCATCTGTGATTGTTAAAAACAAGCTTGAAATAATTCAATAATAGTCTGTGTTTTAAAATTTTTGGCAATACCCTCCATCTGGAAACCTTTGCCGCATTAGTCAGTGTGCAAATTTAAGCTAGAAATACAGCTATAATTTCTGGGTTTTACAAAAACACTTTTTTTGGCAAAATACTCACGTTTTGCAGCCCTTGCTCCATCTGTACATGTGAAATTCAAGCATTATATAATGCTTTCATATTCTGTTCTTAAAAAACACAACCGTTTTAGGGCAAAGAACTTAATATTGCAGCCCTTGCTGCATCTATGAATGTTTAAAAACATAGCTTGAAATACTTCAATTATTTTCTAGGTTTAAAAAACACCCATTTTTTGGCCAATCCCCCTCCATCTGGAGACTCTGACACATTAGTCAGTGATGCAATTTAAGCTAGAAATACAGCAATAAGTTTAGTTGGTTTTATAAAAACACCCTTTTTGGGCAAAAATACTAAATTTTACAGCCCTTGTTGCTCTGTACGTGTGAAATTCAAGTCTTATATACTGATGTCATATTCTGTTATTAAAAGAAACACCCTTTTTAGAAAAAATACTTAATATTGCAGCGTTTGTTGCATCTGTGATTCTTAAAAACAGCTCGAAATAATTCATAAATTTTCTGGGTTTTAAAAGACACCCATCTTTGGCAATACCCTCCATCTTGAACATCTGCAGCATTAGTCAGTGTGAAATTTGATTTCCATTTTTTAATTTTTGTGTGATTTTGCTGTCAGCACATTCAACTATCGTAAAGAACAAAGTATTTCAGAAGAATATTTAATTAATTCAGATCTAGGATGTGTTATTTTTGTGTTCCCTTTATTTTTTTGAGCAGTGTAGATAGAAAAAGAGAGGTGGGAAAAAGGAATGAGACATAGTACTAGGTCGCAAATGATTATCTCACATGGTTAACAGAGTATCAAGTAAGGCATCAAAAAGGCACGGAATCTCCTTACATCAAAAGAGGAATAGTACCAATGAGTTCTCTTTTTTTCATAGGGCAGCTTAGCGAGGATCCTCCTGGATCTACGTTGTTTAGTAGTAACGACCTGCCAGGTGTCTTTGTCAGGTAACGGTGTTAAGTCGGACACATATTGTGCCGGGCACCAGTCCGGAAGGACCAGTTCTTGTATATCCAGGACTTCGCATAATCTCAGTAAGTCTGCGTGATTTCTGACCACTTTTTGCGGAGCGGCGTATTTAATTAGAAGGCCAAACGGTGCAGCACCAGCGGTATGTTACATATTCTGTGTAGTATATCCAGGAGCGGTTTGAGCGTGTAATTCTTTTCTTCAGGTCATAGGTGAACAAGTCCTAAAACAGCGAGTACCGTAGACCCCTACAATCTCTGCTGTCTTGTTCGTCCTGGCGGCGGACATGATCCTCTCCTTCACCGCAAAATTGGGCATGCGGCAAATGACGTTCCTGGGGAGATCTTGTGGTCTTGGTGGTGGATGGAGGGCTCTATGGATCCTGTCCATTTCAAAGAGGTCTGTTGGGCTATCCAGTAAAAGGCGGATGAATAGCTGGACGACCTCATGCTGCAGGGATTAATGTAGTACTGATTCCGGTACACCCTTCAGGCGTATGATGTTGCGGCGACCCCTGTTGTCTTGGTTTTCCACCAGGGAGTACAAATAATTGATGTGGGCTGCGCATTATCCAGGTTATGGGAGACCAGGTCGCCTGAACTCTGTGATTGTGTTCTGCGCAGCCTCTATATCATCCACTCTGGAGTTTAGTTGTCGCATGTCTTTCTTTATTTCAGACAGATCTTGTCGCAACAGATCCAGCGCATCATGTACAAGATCTTTCATAAACACCCTGGAGAGAGGTAAGTCATCAGCGGACTCTGTTGTTCCTGCTCACTGTCTCCCTCACCTTTGGCACCATCTGGATTCAGACCTCATGTCGGTTCTCCGAACATATCTATCGGGTTTTTGCTTTCCCTGGTGTTTCTTTAGTCTTCTCCTTGCTAAGCTTTCCCATTATGAAGCAGTGATAATAGCTGATATCGCTCAGGAGGACTCTGTCAGCGACAGAGCTCTTCACCCACGCCTGTATCCGGCTCGGCTGCTAGACTCCGCCCCAAAAAGTTGGGATTTTTTTTTTATATAAACAGAATATGACAGCAGTAAATAACGCTTGAATTTCACCACTGACAGATGCAGACAAGGCCGCAAATAAGAATTTTGCCCGAAAATGGGAGTTTTTTTAATACCAGAATAGCACAGCAGTACAGCAGTATCTAAAGCACTCCACATCTAACGCTAACAGATGCAGTCAAGGCCGCAAATTAGTATTTTGCCCAAAATGGGTGTTTTTTTAACAACAGAATATGACAGCAGTATATAATGCTTGGATTTCACACGTACAGACGCAGCAAGTGCTGTAAAATTGAGTATTTTGCCCAAAAAAGGTGTTTTTTAAAACCCAGAAAATTATTGCTGTATTTCTAGCTTAAATTGCACACTGACTAATGCGACAGAGGCCCCAGATGGAGGGTTTTGCCAAAAATGGGTGTTTTTTTGAAACCCAAAAAAATTATTGTCGAATTTCAAGCTTGTTTTTAACAATCACAGATGTAGCAAAAGGCTGCAATATTAAGTACTTTGGCCAAAAAGGGTGTTTTTTTTAATAACAGAATATGACAGCAGCATATAATGCTTGAATTTCACACTGACAAATGCACACTAGGCCGCAAATTAAGAATTTTGCCCAAAATGGGTGTTTTTTTTATTACCAGAATAGCATAGCAGTATCTAAAGCGTGTATCTCACACTGACAGATGCAGACAAGGCCGCAAATTACGTATTTTGACCAAAATGGGTGTTTTTTAAAACCCAGAAAATTATTGAAATATTTCAAGCTTGTTTTTAGCAATCACATATGCCAGCAAAGGCTGCAATATTAATTACTTTGCCCAAAAAGGGTGTTTTTAAAAACAATAACAGAATATGAGAGCAATGTATAAGCTTAAATTTCACACTTACAGATGCAGACAAGGACGCAAATTAAGTATTTTGCCCCAAATAAGTTTTTTTTTAATAACAAAATAGCACAGCAGTATCAAAAACGTGTATCTCACACTGACATATGCTGAGAAGGCTGCAAATTAAGGTATTTTGCCCCCCAAATTTTTTTTTTTAAGTAACAGAATAGCACAGCAGTATCTAACGCGAGTATCTCACACTGACAGATTTAGACAAGGCCACAAATTAAGTATTTTGTCCAAAAGGGGTGTTTTTTTAACAAAAGAATATGACAGCAGTATATAATGCTTGGTTTTCACACGTACAGATGCAGCAAAGGCTGTAAAATTGAATATTTTTCCCAAAAGGGTGTTTTTTAAAACCCAGAAAATTATTGCTGTATTTCTAGCTTAAATTGCACACTGACTAATGTGGCAGCATTAATATTGCAGCCTTTGTTGCATCTGTGATTGTTAAAAACAAGATTGAAATAATTCATAAATTTTCAGGGTTTTAGAAAAAACCCTATTTTTGGCAATACCCTCCATCTTGGACCTCTGCCGCATTAGTCAGTGTGCAATTTTAGCTAGAAATACTGCTATAATTTTCTGGCTTTTAAAAAACCTTTTTTGGGCAAAATACTCAATTTTACAGCCCTTGCTCCATCTGTACGTGTGAAATTCAAGCGTTATATACCGCTGTCATATTTTGTTATAAAAAAAACACCCATTTGGGGCAAAGTACTTAATGTTGCAGCCTTTGCTGCATCTGTGATTGTTAAAAACAAGTTGGAAATACTTCAATAATTTTTCTGGGTTTTCAAAAACACCCATTTTTGGCAATACACTCCATATAAGGCCTCTGCCGCATTAGTCAGTGTGCAATTTAAGCTAGAAATACAGCTACAATTTATTGGTTTTAACAAAAAACACCCTTTTGGGGCAAAATAATCAATTTTACAGCCCTTGCTGCATCTCTACGTGTGAAATTCAAGTGTTATATACTGCTGTCATATTCTGTTATTAAAAAAACACCCTTTTTGGAAAAAATGCTTAATATTGCAGCTATTGCTACATCTGTGATTGTTAAAAACAAGCTTGAAATACTTCAATATTTTTCTGGGTTTTAAAAAACACCAATTTTTGGCAATACCCTCCATCTTGGACCTCTGCCGCATTAGTCAGTGTGCAATTTTAGCTAGAAATACTGCTATAATTTCTGGCTTTTAAAAAAACCTTTTTTGGGCAAAATACTCAATTTTACAGCCCTTGCTCCATCTGTACGTGTGAAATTCAAACGTTATATACTGCTGTCATATCCTGTTAGTGAAAAAACACCCATTTTGGGGCAAAGTACTTAATATTGCAGCCTTTGCTGCATCTGTGATTGTTATAAACAAGTTTGAAATACTTCAATAATTTTCTGGGTTTTAAAAAACACCTATTTCTTGGCAGTACCCTCCATCTGGGGCGTCTTCCGCATTAGTCAGTGTGCAATTTAAGCTAGAAATACAGCTATAATTTTCTGGGCTTTAAAAAACACCCTTTTTGGGCAAAATTCTAAATTTTACAGCCCTTGCTACATATGTATGTGTGAAAGTCAAGCGTTATGTACTGCTGTCATATTCTATTATAAAAAAATAACAATTTTTGGGCAAAATACTTAATTTTGCAGCATTTTTTGCATCTGTGATTGTTAAAAACAAGCTTGAAATAATTCAATAATAGTCTGTGTTTTAAAATTTTTGGCAATACCCTCCACCTGGAACCTTTGCCGCATTAGTCAGTGTGCAATTTAAGCTAGAAATACAGCTATAATTTTCTGGGTTTTAAAAACACTTTTTTGGGCAAAATACTCAGTTTTTGCAGCCCTTGCTCCATCTGTACATGTGAAATTCAAGCATTATATAATGCTTTCATATTCTGTTCTTAAAAAAAACAACCGTTTTAGGGCAAAGAACTTAATATTGCAGCCCTTGCTGCATCTATGAATGTTAAAAACAAGCTTGAAATACTTCAATTATTTTCTAGGTTTTAAAAAACACCCATTTTTGGCAATCCCCTCCATCTGGAGACTCTGACACATTAGTCAGTGTGCAATTTAAGCTAGAAATACAGCAATAATTTTAGTTGGTTTTATAAAACACCCTTTTTGGGCAAAATACTAAATTTTACAGCCCTTGTTGCATCTGTACGTGTGAAATTCAAGTCTTATATACTGATGTCATATTCTGTTATTAAAAGAAACACCCTTTTTAGAAAAAATACTTAATATTGCAGCGTTTGTTGCATCTGTGATTCTTAAAAACAAGCTCGAAATAATTCATAAATTTTCTGGGTTTTAAAAGACACCCATCTTTGGCAATACCCTCCATCTTGAACATCTGCAGCATTAGTCAGTGTGAAATTTGATTTCCATTTTTTAATTTTTGTGTGATTTTGCTGTCAGCACATTCAACTATGTAAAGAACAAAGTATTTCAGAAGAATATTTAATTAATTCAGATCTAGGATGTGTTATTTTTGTGTTCCCTTTATTTTTTTGAGCAGTGTAGATAGAAAAAGAGAGGTGGGAAAAAGGAATGAGACATAGTACTAGGTCGCAAATGATTATCTCACATGGTTAACAGAGTATCAAAGTAAGGCATCAAAAAGGCACGGTATCTCCTTACATCAAAAGAGGAATAGTACCAATGAGTTCTCTTTTTTCATAGGGCAGCTTAGCGAGGGATCCTCCTGGATCTACGTTGTTTAGTAGTAACGACCTGCCAGGTGTCTTTGTCAGGTAACGGTGTTAAGTCGGACACATTTTGTGCCGGGCACCAGTCCGGAAGGACCAGTTCTTGTATATCCAGGACTTCGCATAATCTCAGTAAGTCTGCGTGATTTCTGACCACTTGTTTGCGGAGCGGCGTATTAATTAGAAGGCCAAACGGGTGCAGCCAGCGGTATGTTAACATATTCTGGTGTAGTATATCCAGGAGCGGTTTGAGGTGTATTCTTTTCTTCAGGGTCATAGGTGACAAGTCCTAAAACAGCGATACCGTAGACCCCTCAATCTCTGCTGTCTTGTTCGTCCTGGCGGCGGACATGATCCTCTCCTTCACCGCAAAATTGGGCATGCGGCAAATGACGTTCCTGGGGAGATCTTGTGGTCTTGGTGGTGGATGGAGGGCTCTATGGATCCTGTCCATTTCAAAGAGGTCTGTTTGGCTATCCAGTAAAAGGCGGATGAATAGCTGGACGACCTCATGCTGCAGGGATTAATGTAGTACTGATTCCGGTACACCCTTCAGGCGTATGATGTTGCGGCGACCCCTGTTGTCTTGGTTTTCCACCAGGGAGTACAAATAATTGATGTGGGCTTGCGCATTATCCAGGTTATGGGAGACCAGGTCGCTGAACTCTGTGATTGTGTTCTGCGCAGCCTCTATATCATCCACTCTGGAGTTTAGTTGTCGCATGTCTTTCTTTATTTCAGACAGATCTTGTCGCAACAGATCCAGCGCATCATGTACAAGATCTTTCATAAACACCCTGGAGAGAGGTAAGTCATCAGCCGGACTCTGTTGTTCCTGCTCACTGTCTCCCTCACCTTTGGCACCATCTTGGATTCAGACCTCATGTCGGTTCTCCGAACATATCTATCGGGTTTTTGCTTTCCCTGGTGTTTCTTTAGTCTTCTCCTTGCTAAGCTTTCCCATTATGAAGCAGTGATAATAGCTGATATCGCTCAGGAGGACTCTGTCAGCGACAGAGCTCTTCACCCACGCCTGTATCCGGCTCGGCTGCTAGACTCCGCCCCAAAAAGTTTTTTTTTTTTATATAACAGAATATGACAGCAGTAAATAACGCTTGAATTTCACACTGACAGATGCAGACAAGGCCGCAAATTAAGAATTTTGCCGAAAATGGGAGTTTTTTTAATACCAGAATAGCACAGCAGTACAGCAGTATCTAAAGCATACATCTAACGCTAACAGATGCAGTCAAGGCCGCAAATTAAGTATTTTGCCCAAAATGGGTGTTTTTTTAACAACAGAATATGACAGCAGTATATAATGCTTGGATTTCACACGTACAGACGCAGCAAGTGCTGTAAAATTGAGTATTTTGCCCAAAAAAGGTGTTTTTTAAAACCCAGAAAATTATTGCTGTATTTCTAGCTTAAATTGCACACTGACTAATGCGACAGAGGCCCCAGATGGAGGGTTTTGCCAAAAATGGGTGTTTTTTTGAAACCCAAAAAAATTATTGTCGAATTTCAAGCTTGTTTTTAACAATCACAGATGTAGCAAAGGCTGCAATATTAAGTACTTTGGCCAAAAAGGGTGTTTTTTTAATAACAGAATATGACAGCAGCATATAATGCTTGAATTTCACACTGACAAATGCACACAAGGCCGCAAATTAAGAATTTTGCCCAAAATGGGTGTTTTTTTATTACCAGAATAGCATAGCAGTATCTAAAGCGTGTATCTCACACTGACAGATGCAGACAAGGCCGCAAATTACGTATTTTGACCAAAATGGGTGTTTTTTAAAACCCAGAAAATTATTGAAATATTTCAAGCTTGTTTTTAGCAATCACATATGCAGCAAAGGCTGCAATATTAATTACTTTGCCCAAAAAGGGTGTTTTTAAAAAACAATAACAGAATATGAGAGCAATGTATAACGCTTAAATTTCACACTTACAGATGCAGACAAGGACGCAAATTAAGTATTTTGCCCAAAATAAGTGTTTTTTTAATAACAAAATAGCACAGCAGTATCAAAAACGTGTATCTCACACTGACATATGCAGACAAGGCTGCAAATTAAGTATTTTGCCCCCCAAATTTTTTTTTTTAAGTAACAGAATAGCACAGCAGTATCTAAAGCGTGTATCTCACACTGACAGATTTAGACAAGGCCACAAATTAAGTATTTTGTCCAAAAGGGGTGTTTTTTTAACAAAAGAATATGACAGCAGTATATAATGCTTGGTTTTCACACGTACAGATGCAGCAAAGGCTGTAAAATTGAATATTTTTCCCAAAAAGGGTGTTTTTTAAAACCCAGAAAATTATTGCTGTATTTCTAGCTTAAATTGCACACTGACTAATGTGGCAGCATTAATATTGCAGCCTTTGTTGCATCTGTGATTGTTAAAAACAAGATTGAAATAATTCATAAATTTTCAGGGTTTTAGAAAAAACCCTATTTTTGGCAATACCCTCCATCTTGGACCTCTGCCGCATTAGTCAGTGTGCAATTTTAGCTAGAAATACTGCTATAATTTTCTGGCTTTTAAAAAACCTTTTTTGGGCAAAATACTCAATTTTACAGCCCTTGCTCCATCTGTACGTGTGAAATTCAAGCGTTATATACCGCTGTCATATTTTGTTATAAAAAAAACACCCATTTTGGGGCAAAGTACTTAATGTTGCAGCCTTTGCTGCATCTGTGATTGTTAAAAACAAGTTGGAAATACTTCAATAATTTTTCTGGGTTTTCAAAAACACCCATTTTTGGCAATACACTCCATATGAGGCCTCTGCCGCATTAGTCAGTGTGCAATTTAAGCTAGAAATACAGCTACAATTTATTGGTTTTAACAAAAAACACCCTTTTGGGGCAAAATAATCAATTTTACAGCCCTTGCTGCATCTCTACGTGTGAAATTCAAGTGTTATATACTGCTGTCATATTCTGTTATTAAAAAAACACCCTTTTTGGAAAAAATGCTTAATATTGCAGCTATTGCTACATCTGTGATTGTTAAAAACAAGCTTGAAATACTTCAATATTTTTCTGGGTTTTAAAAAACACCAATTTTTGGCAATACCCTCCATCTTGGACCTCTGCCGCATTAGTCAGTGTGCAATTTTAGCTAGAAATACTGCTATAATTTTCTGGCTTTTAAAAAACCTTTTTTGGGCAAAATACTCAATTTTACAGCCCTTGCTCCATCTGTACGTGTGAAATTCAAACGTTATATACTGCTGTCATATCCTGTTAGTGAAAAAACACCCATTTTGGGGCAAAGTACTTAATATTGCAGCCTTTGCTGCATCTGTGATTGTTATAAACAAGTTTGAAATACTTCAATAATTTTCTGGGTTTTAAAAAACACCTATTTCTTGGCAGTACCCTCCATCTGGGGCGTCTTCCGCATTAGTCAGTGTGCAATTTAAGCTAGAAATACAGCTATAATTTTCTGGGCTTTAAAAAACACCCTTTTTGGGCAAAATTCTAAATTTTACAGCCCTTGCTACATATGTATGTGTGAAAGTCAAGCGTTATGTACTGCTGTCATATTCTATTATAAAAAAATAACCATTTTTGGGCAAAATACTTAATTTTGCAGCATTTTTTGCATCTGTGATTGTTAAAAACAAGCTTGAAATAATTCAATAATAGTCTGTGTTTTAAAATTTTTGGCAATACCCTCCATCTGGAACCTTTGCCGCATTAGTCAGTGTGCAATTTAAGCTAGAAATACAGCTATAATTTTCTGGGTTTTAAAAAACACTTTTTTTGGGCAAAATACTCAGTTTTGCAGCCCTTGCTCCATCTGTACATGTGAAATTCAAGCATTATATAATGCTTTCATATTCTGTTCTTAAAAAAAACAACCGTTTTAGGGCAAAGAACTTAATATTGCAGCCCTTGCTGCATCTATGAATGTTAAAAACAAGCTTGAAATACTTCATTAATTTTCTCGGTTTTAAAAAACACCCATTTTTGGCAATACCCTCCATCTCGGACATCTGCCGCATTAGTCAGTGTGTAATTTAAGCTAGAAAAACAGCTATAATTATCTGTGTTTTAAAAAACACCTTTTTTGGGTAAATTACTCAATTTTACAGCCCTTGCTCCATCTGTACATTCAAGCGATATATACTGCTGTCATATTCTGTTATTAAAAAAAACACCCATTTTGGGGCAAAGTACTTAATATAGCAGCCTTTGCTGCATCTGTGATTGTTAAGAACAAGTTTTAAATACTTCAATAATTTTTCTGGGTTTTAAAAAACACCCATTTTTGTCAATACCCTCAATCTGGGCCTCTGCCACAATAATCAGTGAGCAATTTAAGCTAGAAATACAGCTATAATTTATTGGGTTTTAAAAAAACACCCTTTTTGGCCAAAATACTCAATTTTACCAGCCCTTGCTGCATCTGTACGTGGGAAATTCAAGCGTTATATACTGCTGTCATATTCTGTAATAAAAAAAACACCCTTTTTGGACAAAATACTTAATTTGCAGCCTTGTCTGCATCCTTCAATATGAAATTCAAGCTATATATACTGCTGTCATATTCTGTTAGTAAAAAAACACCCATTTTGGGCAAAGTACTTAATATTGCAGCCTTTGCTGCATCTGTGATTGTTAAAAACAAGCTTGAAATACTTCAATAATTTTCTGGGTTTTAAAACACACCCATTTTTGGCAATACCCTCCATATGGGGCCTCTTCCGCATTAGTCAGTGTGCAATTTAAGCTTGAAATACAGCAATAATTTTCTGGGTTTTAAAAAAACACCCTTTTTGGGCAAAATACTAAATTTTAAAACCCTTGCTCCATCTATACGTGTGAAACTCAAGCATTATATACTGCTGTCATATTTTGTAATTAAAAAAACACCCTTTTTGGGCAAAATACTTAATTTGCAGCCCTTGCTGCATCTGTATGTGTGAAATTCAAGCGTTATATACTGTTGTTATATTCTGTTAGTAAAATAACACTCATTTAGGGGTAAAGTACATAATATTGCAACCTTTGCTGCATTTGCGATTGTTAAAAACAAGCTTGAAATAATTCAATAACAGTCTGGGTTTAAAAAAACACCCATTTTTGGCAGTTAGTGTTCAATTTAAGCTAGAAATACAGCTATAATTTTCTGGGTTTTAAAAAAACACCTTTTTTGGGCAAAATACTAAATTTTACAGCCTTTCCTCCATCTGTACATGTGAAATTCAAGCGTTATATACTGCTATCATATTCTGTTAGTAAAATAACACCCAATTAGGGGAAAAGTACATAATATTGCAACCTTTGCTGCATCTGTGATTGTTACAAACAAGCTTGAAATACTTCAATAATTTTCTGGGTTTTGAAAAACACCCATTTTTGGCAATACCCTCCATCTGGGGCCTCTGCCACATTGGTGTCACCGCCAGCTCTGTGAGAAGATCTGGCAGACGTTCTTCTCTACCTGTTGTATGATGTTCTTTGTTTTGGTTTCACTTTCTCATCTCCTTTCCTTCTCCCAGTTGTCACCTATTTGCACTGATTGTCTCCCTTTATATTCCCTCCCATACTGCCTCACTTTGCGGTTTATACTTCTTCCTGGATTGTGTTCACTGCTGGAGGCTGCTTCTCCTGATTCCTCAGATAAGTCTGTTTCCTTTATTTGTGGTTCCTTGCTGGCTTGATTGTAGGTGACCCTGACTCTGTCCGTATTAAGTGCAGGGAGCCGGTGGTCGTGTCCCGTCACTATTATAGGATTTTAAGGTGTCACATAGTATAAGGTACGAGGTCATGCAATCGTCTACCATAAAGACCTTTGCATGGGCATAGCAGTCAGGGAGAGCTCTAGGGGTTTTATAGGGCTCACCCATATGCTCCTTAGTTTGGGATCAAGCCAGTTGGATGTTTATTTATAAGTTCCAGCTTTCTGCAAAACCATCCGTGACAATTAGTCAGTGTGCAATTTAAGCTAGAAATACAGCTATAATTTTCTGGGTTTTAAAAAACACCTGTTTTGGGCAAAATACAACATTTTACAGCCCTTGCTGCATCTGTACGTGTGAAATTCAAGCGTTATATACTGCTGTCATATTCTGTTATTAAAAAAATACCCATTTTGGGGCAAAGTACTTAATATTGCAGCCTTTGCTGCATCTGTGATTGTGAAAAACAAGTTTGAAATACTTCAATAATTTTCAGGGTTTTAAAAAACACCCTTTTTTGGCAATACCCTCCATCTGGGGCCTTTGCCGCATTAGTCAGTGTGCAATTTTAGCTTGAAATACAGCTATAATTTTCTGGGTTTTAAAAAACACCTGTTTTGGGCAAAATACTCAATTTTACAGCCCTTGCTGCATCTGTACGTGTTAAATTCAAGCGTTACATACTTCTGTCATATTCTATAATTAAAAAAACACCCTTTTTGGGCAAAATACTTAATTTGCAGCCTTGTCTACATCTGTCAGTGTGAAATTCAAGCATTATATACTGCTGTCATATTCTGTTAGTAAAAAAAACACCCATTTAGGGGCAAAGTACATATTATTGCAGCCTTTGCTGCATCTGTGATTGTTAAGAACAAGTTTAAAATACTTCAATAATTTTCTGGGTATTAAAAAACACCCTTTTTGGGTAAAATACAAAATTTTACAGCCCTTGCTCCATCTGTACGTGTGAAATTCAAGCATTATATACTGCTGAGATATTTTGTAATTTAAAAAAACACCCTTTTTGGGGCAATGTACTTAATATTGCAGCCTTTGCTGCATCTGGGATTGTTAAAAACAAGTTTGAAATACTTCAATAATTTTTTGGGCAAAATACTAAATTTTACAGCACTTGCTGCATCTGTCAGTGTGAAATTCAAGCATTATATACTGCTGTCATATTCTGTTAGTAAAAAAACACCAATTTTGAGGCAAAGTACTTAATATTGCAGCTTTTGCTACATCTGTGATTGTTAAAAACAAGTTTGAAATACTTCAATAATTTTCTGGGTTTTAAAAAACACAACATTTTGGCAATACCCTCTATCTGGGGCCTCTGTCGCATTAGTCAGTGTGCAATTTAAGCTAGAAATACAGCTATAATTTTTTGGGCTTTATAATACACCCTTTTTGGGCAAAATACTAAATTTTACAGCCCTTGCTGCATCTGTACATGTGAAATTCAAGCGTTATATATTGCTTTCATATTATGTTAGTAAAAAAAACACCCTTTTTGGGCAAAATACTTGCAGCCTTTGCTGCATCTGCGATTGTTAAAAACAAGCTTGAAATAATTCAATAATTTTCTGGGTTTTGAAAAACACCCATTTTTAGCAATAACCTCCATCTTGGGCCTCTGCCACATTAATCAATGTGCAATTTAAGCTATAAATACAGCTATAATTTATTGGGTTTTAAAAAAAAACACCCTTTTTGGACAAAATATTAAATTTTACAGCCCGTGCTGCATCTGTACGTTTGCAATTTAAGCATTATATACTGCTGTCATATTCTGTAATTAAAAAAACACCCTTTTTGGGCAAAATACTAAATTTTACAGCCCTTGCTGCATCCTTCAATATGAAATTCAAGCGTTATATATTGCTTAAATATTGTTAGTAAAAAAAACACCCTTTTTGGTCAAAATTCTTAATATTGCAGCCTTTGCTGCATCTGCGATTGATAAAAACAAGCTCAATAATTTTCTGGGTTTTAAAAAACACCCATTTTTAGCAATACCCTCCATCTGGGGCCTCTGCCGCATTAGTCAGTGTGCAATTTAAGCTAGAAATACAGCAACAATTTTCTGTGTTTTTTATAAAAACACTGTTTTTGGGCAAAATACTTAATTTTACAGCCTTTGCTGCATCTGTACGTGTGAAATGCAAGCGTTATATACTGCTGTCATATCCTGTTATTAAAAAAAACACCCATTTTGGGTCAAAGTACTTAATATTGCAGCCTTTGCTACATCTGTGATTGTTAAAAACAAGTTTGAAATACTTCAATAATTTTCTGTGTTTTAAAAAACACCCATTTTTGGCAATACCCTCCATCTGGGGCTTCTGCCACATTAGTCATTGTGCAATTTAAGCTAGAAATACAGCAACAATTTTCTGTGTTTTTTATAAAAACACTCTTTTTGAGCAAAACACTCAATTTTACAGCCCTTGCTGCATCTTTACGTGTGAAATTCAAGCGTTATATACTACTGTCATATCCTGTTAGTAAAAAAACACCCTTTTTGGGCAAAATACTTAATATTGCAGCCTTTGCTTCAGTTGCGATTGTTAAAAACAAGCTTGAAATAATTCAATAATAGTCTGGGTTTTAAAAAACTCCTATTTTTGGCAAAACCCTCCATCTTGGGCCTTTGCCACATTAGTCAGTGTGCAATTTAAGCTAAAAAATACAGCTATAATTTTCTGGGTTTGAAAAAAAACAGTTTTGGAACAAAATACTAAATTTTAAAGCTCTTGCTGCATCTGTACATGTGAAATTCAAGCGTTATATACTGCTTTTAAATTCTGTTATTAAAAAAACAACAATTTTGAGGCAAAGTACTTAATATTGCAGCATTTGCTGCATCTGTGATTGTTAAAAACAAGTTTGAAATACACCCATTTTGGCAAAATACTTAATTTGCGGCTTGTCTGATTCTGTAAGTGGGAAATTCAAGCATTATATATTACTTTCATATTCTGTTATAAAAAAAACACGAATTTTAGGCAAAATACTTAATTTGCGGCCTTGTCTGCATCTGTAAGTGTGAAATTCAAGCATTATATATAGGGATGAGCGAACACGAACTGTATAGTTCGGGTTCGTACCGAATTTTGGGGTGTCCGTGACACGGACCCGAACCCGAACATTTTCGTAAAAGTCCGGGTTCGGTGTTCGGCGCTTTCTTGGCGCTTTTTGAAAGGCTGCAAAGCAGCCAATCAACAAGCGTCATACTACTTGCCCCAAGAGGCCATCACAGCCTTGCCTACTATTGGCATGGCTGTGATTGGCCAGTGCAGCATGTGACCCAGCCTCTATATAAGCTTGGGTCACGTAGCGCTGCACGTCACTCTGCTGATACAAGCGTAGGGAGAGGTTGCTGCTGCGACGTTAGGGCGAGATTAGGCAGATTACCTCCTCTAAAAGACTTAATTCAGTGATCGATCTCCAGCTGTGGATCATTGAAGTGCTGATATTGAATTGCTCACTTTTTTTAAGCTGCCCAGAGCGTTTTTATATCACTTTTTTCTGGGGTGATCGTCGGCCATTTTGTAGCTTGTGGTGCGCCAGCACAAGCTACCACCAAGTGCATTTAACCATTAATAGTGTGGTTATTTTTTGGCCATATACTACATCAGGTGCAGGCTGAGCCTGTGTCACCCAAGTGCATTTAACCATCAATAGTGTGGTTATTTTTTGGCCATATACTACATCAGGGGCAAGTTGAGCCTGTCACCCAGCGCCTAAAAAATAGCCCTGACATTTATATTCCTCCAAATCAGTACTGTTTTAGCTGGTCAAGTTATTTGTAGTGACCGTAAAAGCACAGTTTTTGTTCTGGGTTAAAAAACTATTCCCAAATTTGCCATTCTCAAAATTAGTAGTTTCTGCTATATCAGGCCTACTTTAAATCTATCCCAAAAAGGGTATATTAGATTCAAGGTGCTGATAGTGTCATTCTGAAAAACTTAACACACACGCTACAGTGCAGATACAAGTCTAATTCTGTGATTAAAGGTATACCTGTCACACAGCGCCTAAAAAATAGGCCTGACATTTATATTCCTCCAAATCAGTACTGTTTTAGCTGGTCAAATTATTTGTAGTGACCGTAAAAGCACAGTTTTTGTTCTGGGTTGAAAAAGTATTCCCAAATTTGTCATTTTCAAAATTAGTAGTTTCTGCAATATCAGGCCTACTTTAAATCTATCCCAAAAAGGGTATATTAGATTCAAGGTGCTGATAGTGTCATTCTGAAAAACTTAACACACACGCTACAGTGCAGATACAAGTCTAATTCTGTGATTAAAGGTATACCTGTCACACAGCGCCTAAAGAATAGGCCTACATTTATATTCCTCCAAATCAGTACTGTTTTAGCTGGTCAAATTATTTGTAGTGACCGTAAAAGCACAGTTTTTGTTCTGGGTTGAAAAACTATTCCCAAATTTGCCATTTTCAAAATTGTAGTGAACGGGTACAATGAGGAAAACATCTAGTAAGGGACGCGGACGTGGACGTGGACATGGTCGTGGTGGTGTTAGTGGACCCTCTGGTGCTGGGAGAGGACGTGGCCGTTCTGCTACAGCCACACGTCCTAGTGTACCAACTACCTCAGGTCCCAGTAGCCGCCAGAATTTACAGGGATATTTGGTGGGGCCCAATGCCGTTCTAAGGATGGTAAGGCCTGAGCAGGTACAGGCATTAGTCAATTGGGTGGCCGACAGTGCATCCAGCACGTTCACATTATCTCCCACCCAGTCTTCTGCAGAAGGCGCACAGATGGCGCATGAAAACCAAGCCCATCAGTCTGTCACATCACCCCCATGCATATCAGGGAAACTGTCTGAGCCTCAAGTTATGCAGCAGTCTCTTATGCTGTTTGAAGACTCTGCTGCCAGGGTTTCCCAAGGGCATCCACCTAGCCCTTCCCCAGGGGTGGAAGAGATAGAATGCACTAACGCACAACCACTTATGTTTCCTGATGATGAGGACATGGGAATACCACCTCAGCACGTCTCTGATGATGACGAAACACAGGTGCCAACTGCTGCGTCTTTCTGCAGTGTGCAGACTGAACAGGAGGTCAGGGATCAAGACTGGGTGGAAGACGATGCAGGGGACGATGAGGTCCTAGACCCCACATGGAATGAAGGTCGTGCCACTGACTTTCACAGTTCGGAGGAAGAGGCAGTGGTGAGACCGAGCCAACAGCGTAGCAAAAGAGGGAGCAGTGGGCAAAATCAGAACACCCGCCGCCAAGAGATTCTGCCTGCTACTGACCGCCGCCATCTGGGACCGAGCACCCCAAAGGCAGCTTCAAGGAGTTCCCTGGCATGGCACTTCTTCAAACAATGTGCTGACGACAAGACCCGAGGTGGTTTGCACGCTGTGCCATCAGAGCCTGAAGCGAGGCATTAACGTTCTGAACCTTAGCACAACCTGCATGACCAGGCACCTGCATGCAAAGCATGAACTGCAGTGGAGTAAACACCTTAAAAACAAAGAAGTCACTCAGGCTCCCCCTGCTGCCTTTTCTGCTGCTGCCGCCTCGGCCTCTTCCTCCGCCTCTGGAGGAACGTTGGCACCTGCCGCCCAGCAAACATGGGATGTACCACCAACACCACCACCTGCGTCACCAAGCATCTCAACCATGTCACACGGCAGCGTTCAGCTATCCATCTCACAAACATTTGAGAGAAAGCGTAAATTCCCACCTAGCCACCCTCGATCCCTGGCCCTGGATGCCAGCATTTCTAAACTACTGGCCTATGAAATGCTGTCATTTAGGCTGGTGGACACAGACAGCTTCAAACAGCTCATGTCGCTTGCTGTCCCACAGTATGATGTTCCCAGCCGGCACTACTTCTCCAAGAGAGCCGTGCCTTCCCTGCACAACCAAGTGTCCGATAAAATCAAGTGTGCACTGTGCAACGCCATCTGTGGCAAGGTCCACCTAACCACAGATACGTGGACCAGTAAGCACGGCCAGGGACGCTATATCTCCCTAACTGCACACTGGGTAAATGTAGTGGCGGCTGGGCCCCAGGCGGAGAGCTGTTTGGCGCACGTCCTTCCGCCGCCAAGGATCGCAGGGCAACATTCTTTGCCTCCTGTCTCCTCCTCCTCCTACTCAGCTTCCTCCTCCTCTTCTTCCACCTGCTCATCCAGTCAGCCACACACCTCCACCACCAACTTCAGCACAGCCCGGGGTAAACGTCAGCAGGCCGTTCTGAAACTCATATGTTTGGGGGACAGGCCCCACACCGCACAGGAGTTGTGGCGGGGTATAGAACAACAGACCGACGAGTGGTTGCTGCCGGTGAGCCTCAAGCCTGGCCTGGTGGTGTGCGATAATGGGCGAAATCTCGTTGCAGCTCTGGGACTAGCCGGTTTGACGCACATCCCTTGCCTGGCGCATGTGCTGAATTTGGTGGTGCAGAAGTTCATTCGCAACTACCCCGACATGTCAGAGCTGCTGCATAAAGTGCGGGCCGTCTGTTCGCGCTTCCGGCGTTCACACCCTGCCGCTGCTCGCCTGTCTGCGCTACAGCGTAACTTCGGCCTTCCCGGTCACCGCCTCATATGCGACGTGCCCACCAGGTGGAACTCCACCTTGCACATGCTGGAAAGACTGTGCGAGCAGCAGCAGGCCATAGTGGAGTTTCAGCTGCAGCACGCACGGGTCAGTCGCACTGCGGAACAGCACCACTTCACCACCAATGACTGGGCCTCCATGCGAGACCTGTGTGCCCTGTTGCGCTGTTTCGAATACTCCACCAACATGGCCAGTGGCGATGACGCCGTTATCAGCGTTACAATACCACTTCTATGTCTCCTTGAGAAAACACTTAGAACGATGATGGAAGAGGAGGTGGCCCAGGAGGAAGAGGAGGAAGAGGGGTCATTTTTAGCACTTTCAGGCCAGTCTCTTCGAAGTGACTCAGAGGGAGGTTTTTTGCAACAGCAGAGGCCAGGTACAAATGTGGACAGACAGGGCCCACTACTGGAGGACGAGGATGAGGAGGAGGTGGAGGAGGTGGAGGATGAAGCATGTTCACAGCGGGGTGGCACCCAAAGCAGCTCGGGCCCATCACTGGTGCGTGGCTGGGGGGAAACACAGGACGATGACGATACGCCTCCCACAGAGGACAGCTTGTCCTTACCTCTGGGCAGCCTGGCACACATGAGCGACTACATGCTGCAGTGCCTGCGCAACGACAGCAGAGTTGCCCACATTTTAACGTGTGCGAACTACTGGGTTGCCACCCTGCTGGATCCCCGGTACAAAGACAATGTGCCTACCTTACTTCCTACACTGGAGCGTGATAGGAAGATGCGCGAGTACAAGCGCACGTTGGTAGACGCGCTACTGAGAGCATTCCCAAATGTCACAGGGGAACCAGTGGAAGCCCAAGGCAGAGGAGGAGCAAGAGGTCGCCAATGCAGCTGTGTCACGGCCAGCTCCTCTGAGGGCAGGGTTAGCATGGCAGAGATGTGGAAAAGTTTTGTCACCACGCCACAGCTAACTGCACCACCACCTGATACGGAACGTGTTAGCAGGAGGCAACATTTCACTAACAAGGTGTAACATTACCTGTGCACACCCCTCCACGTACTTAATGATGGTTCGGCCCCATTCAACTTCTGGGTCTCCAAATTGTCCACGTGGCCAGAGCTAGCCTTTTATGCCTTGGAGGTGCTGGCCTGCCCGGCGGCCAGCGTTTTGTCTGAACGTGTATTCAGCACGGCAGGGGGCGTCATTACAGACAAACGCAGCCGCCTGTCTACAGCCAATGTGGACAAGCTGACGTTCATAAAAATGAACCAGGCATGGATCCCACAGGACCTGTCCATCCCTTGTGCAGATTAGACATTAACTACCTCCCCTTAACCATATATTATTGTACTCCAGGGCACTTCCTCATTCAATCCTATTTTTATTTTCATTTTACCATTATATTGCGGGGCAACCTAAAGTTGAATGAACCTCTCCTCTGTCTGGGTGCCGGGGCCTAAATATGTGACAGTGGCCTGTTCCAGTGGTGGGTGACGTGAAGCCTGATTCTCTGCTATAACATGAAGACTGATTCTGTGCTGACATGAAGCCAGATTCTCTGTTACAGGACCTCTCTCCTCTGTCTGGGTGCCTGGGCCTAAATGTGTGACAGTGGCCTGTTCCAGTGGTGGGTGACGTGACGCCTGATTCTCTGCTATGACATGAAGACTGATTCTGTGCTGACATGAAGCCAGATTCTCTGTTACGGGACCTCTCTCCTCTGCCTGGCTGCCTGGGCCTAAATATGTGACAGTGGCCTGTTCCAGTGGTGGGTGACGTGAAGCCTGATTCTCTGCTATGACATGAAGACTGATTCTGTGCTGACATGAAGCCAGATTCTCTGTTACAGGACCTCTCTCCTCTGTCTGGGTGCCAGGGCCTAAATGTGTGACAGTGCCCTCTTCCAGTGGTGGGTGACGTGAAGCCTGATTCTCTGCTATGACATGAAGACTGATTCTGTGCTGACATGAAGCCAGATTCTCTGTTACGGGACCTCTCTCCTCTGTCTGGGTGCCAGGGCCTAAATGTGTGACAGTGGCCTCTTCCAGTGGTGGGTGACGTGAAGCCTGATTCTCTGCTATGACATGAAGACTGATTCTGTGCTGACATGAAGCCAGTTTCTCTGTTACGGGACCTCTCTCCTCTGTCTGGGTGCCGGGGCCTAAATATGTGACAGTGGCCTGTTCCAGTGGTGGGTGACGTTAAGCCTGATTCTCTGCTATGACATGAAGACTGATTCTGTGCTGACATGAAGCCAGATTCTCTGTTACGGGACCTCTCTCCGCTGACTGGGTGCCAGGGCCTAAATGTGTGACAGTGGCCTCTTCCAGTGGTGGGTGACGTGAAGCCTGATTCTCTGCTATGACATGAAGACTGATTCTGTGCTGACATGAAGCCAGATTCTCTGTTACGGGACCTCTCTCTTCTGTCTGGGTGCCAGGGCCTAAATGTGTGACAGTGGCCTCTTCCAGTGGTGGGTGACGTGAAGCCTGATTCTCTGCTATGACATGAAGACTGATTCTGTTCTGACATGAAGCCAGATTCTCTGTTACGGGACCTCTCTCCTCTGTCTGGGTGCCAGGGCCTAAATGTGTGACAGTGGCCTCTTCCAGTGGTGGGTGACGTGAAGCCTGATTCTCTGCTATGACATGAAGACTGATTCTGTGCTGACATGAAGCCAGATTCTCTGTTACGGGACCTCTCTCCTCTGTCTGGGTGCCAGGGCCTAAATGTGTGACAGTGGCCTCTTCCAGTGGTGGGTGACGTGAAGCCTGATTCTCTGCTATGACATGAAGACTGATTCTGTGCTGACATGAAGCCAGATTCTCTGTTACGGGACCTCTCTCCTCTGTCTGGGTGCCAGAGCCTAAATGTGTGACAGTGGCCTCTTCCAGTGGTGGGTGACGTGAAGCCTGATTCTCTGCTATGACATGAAGACTGATTCTGTGCTGACATGAAGCCAGATTCTCTGTTACGGGACCTCTCTCCTCTGTCTGGGTGCCGGGGCCTAAATATGTGACAGTGGCCTGTTCCAGTGGTGGGTGACGTGAAGCCTGATTCTCTGCTATGACATGAAGACTGATTCTGTGCTGACATGAAGCCAGATTCTCTGTTACGGGACCTCTCTCCTCTGTCTGGGTGCCAGGGCCTAAATGTGTGACAGTGGCCTGTTCCAGTGGTGGGTGACGTGAAGCCTGATTCTCTGCTGTGACATGAAGACTGATTCTGTGCTGACATGAAGCCAGATTCTCTGCTATGGCATGAAGAGACTGATTCTCTGCTGACGTGAAGCCAGATTCTCTGCTATGGGACCTCTGTCCAATTGATATTGGTTAATTTTTATTTTTTTTATTTTTATTTTTATTCATTTCCCTATCCACATTTGTTTGCAGGGGATTTACTTACATGTTGCTGCCTTTTGCAGCCCTCTAGCTCTTTCCTGGGCTGTTTTACAGCCTTTTTAGTGCCGAAAAGTTTGGGTCCCCATTGACTTCAATGGGGTTCGGGTTCGGGACGAAGTTCGGGTCGGGTTCGGATCCCGAACCCGAGCATTTCTGGGAAGTTCGGCCGAACTTCTCGAACCCGAACATCCAGGTGTTCGCTCAACTCTAGTTATATACTGTTGTCATATTCTGTTATAAAAAAAAAAAACTTTTTGGGCAAAGTACTTAAAATTGCAGCCTTTACTGCATCTGTGATTGTTAAAAACAAGATTGAAATACTTCAATAATTTTTGGGGTTTTAAAAAACACAAATTTTTGGCAATACCCTCCATCTGGGGCCTCTGTTGCATTAGTCAGTGTGCAATTTAAGCTAGAAATACAGCAACAATTTTCTGGGTTTTAAAAAACACCCTTTTTGGGCAAAATACTAAATTTTACAGCCCTTGCTCCATCTGTACGTGTGAAATTCAAGCATTATATACTGCTGACATATTTTTTGGAAAAATACTTAATATTGCAGCCTTAGGCCTCATGCACACCACCGTTGTGTGCACCCGTGGCAGTTGTGCCGGTTTCCGTTTTTTTTCGCTGACCCATTGACTTTCAATGGGTCCGTGGAAAAATCGGAAAATGCACCGTTTTGCAGCCGCATCCGTGATCCGTGTTTCCTGGCCGTGAAAAAAATATGACCTGTCCTATTTTTTTCACGGCCAACGGTTCACGGACCCATTCAAGTCAATGGGTCCGTGAAAGAACACGGATGCACACAAGATTGGCATCCGTGTCCGTGATCCGTGGCCGTAGGTTAGTTTTTATACAGACGGATCCAAAGATCCGTCTGCATAAAAGCTTTTTCATAGCTGAGTTTTTACTTCGTGAAAACTCAGAACCGACAGTATATTCTAACACAGAGGCGTTCTTATGGTGATGGGGACACTTCAGGTTAGAATATACTAACAGAACTGTGTACATGACTGCCCCCTGCTGCCTGGAAGGTGCTGCCAGGCAGCAGGGGGTAGCCCCCCCTGTAGTTAACACATTGGTGGCCAGTGTGGCCGGCCCCCCCTCCCTTATAGTTAACTCATTGGTGGCCAGTGCGGCCGACCCCTCCCTCCCCTGTAGTTAACTCATTGGTGGCCAGTGGGCCCCCCCCTCCCCTGTAGTAAACTCATTGGTGGCCAGTGGGCCCCCCCCTGTAGTTAACTCATTGGTGGCCAGTGCGGCGGCCTTCCTCCCTCCCCTCTAGTTAACTCGTTGGTGGCCAGTGGGCCCCCACTCCCTCCCTTGTAGTTAACTCGTTGGTGGCCAGTGGGCCTTCTCCCCTCCCTCCCCCTCCTAATTAAAATCTCCCCCCTATCATTGGTGGCAGCGGAGTGTACCGATCGGAGTCCCAGTTTAATCGCTCTGGCTCCGATCGGTAACCATGGCAACCAGGACGCTACTGCAGTCCCGGTTGCCATGGTTACTTAGCAATTTGTAGAACCATTATACTTACCTGCGAGCTGCGATGGTCTGCGTCCGGTCGGGAGCTCTTCCTACTGGTAACTGACATGACCTGTCACTTACCAGTAGGAGGAGCTCTCGGCCGGACCTGTCACTTACCAGTAGGAGGAGCTCCCGACCGGACGCAGACCATCGCAGCTCGCAGGTAAGTATAATGGTTCTACAAATTGCTAAGTAACCATGGCAACCGGGACTGCAGTAGCGTCCTGGTTGCCATGGTTACCGATCGGAGCCCCAGCGATTAAACTGGGACTCCGATCGGTACACTCCGCTGCCACCAATGATAGGGGGGAGATTTTAATTAGGAGGGGGAGGGAGGGGGGGCCCACTGGCCACCAACGAGTTAACTACAGGGGAGGGAGGGGGGCTGGCCACACTGGCCACCAATAAGTTAACTACAGGGGAGGGGGGGCCCACTGGCCACCAATGAGTTAACTACACGGGAGGGGGGGCCCACTGGCCACCAATGAGTTAACTACAGGGGAGGGGGGGGGGCGGCCGCACTGGCCACCAATGAGTTAACTACAGGGGAGGGAGGGAGGGGGGGCCGGCCACACTGGCCACCAATGTGTTAACTACAGGGGGGGGCTGCCCCCTGCTGCCCGGCAGCACCTGCCAGGCAGCAGGGGGCAGTCATGTACACAGTTTTTTTAGTATATTCTAACCTGAAGCGTCCCCATCACCATGGGAACGCCTCTGTGTTAGAATATACTGTCGGATTTGAGTTTCACGATGTAACTCAAATCCGACGGTATATTCTAACATAGAGGCGTTCCCATGGTGATGGGGACGCTTCAAATTAAAATATACCATCGGATTGGAGAAAACTCCGATCCGATGGTATATTAACTCCTGACTTTACATTGAAAGTCAATGGGGGACGGATCCGTTTGAAATTGCACCATATTGTGTCAACGTCAAACGGATCCGTCCCCATTGACTTGCATTGTAATTCAGGACGGATCCGTTTGGCTCCGCACGGCCAGGAGGACACCAAAACGACTTTTTTTTCATGTCCGTGGATCCTCCAAAAATCAAGGAAGACCCACGGACGAAAAAACGGTCACGGATCACGGAAAAACGGAACCCCGTTTTGCGGACCGCAAAAAAATACGGTCGTGTGCATGAGGCCTAAGTTGCATCTGTGATTGTTAAAAACAAGCTTTAAATAATTCATAAATTTTCTGGGTTTTAAAAAACACCCATATTTTTCAATACCCTCCATCTTGGGCATCTGCCGCATTAGTCAGTATGTTATTTTAGCTAGAAATACAGCTATAATTTTCTGGGTTTTAAAAAACACCTGTTTTGGGCAAAATACTCAATTTTACAGCCCTTGCTGCATATGTCAGTGTGAAATTCAATACTGCTGTCATATTCTGTTAGTAAAAAAAACACCCTTTTTGGGCAAAGTACTTAATATTGCAGCCTTTGCTGCATCTGTGATTGTTAAAAACAAGCTTGAAATACTTCAATAATTTTTTGGGTTTTAAAAAACACCCATTTTTAGAAATACCCTTCAATAATTTTTTGGGTTGTAACCACCTCAGTTCCCCTAGCTTAAACCCCCTTAATGACCAGACCACTTTTTACAATTCTGCACTACACTACTTTCACGGTTTATTGCTCGGTCATACAACTTACCACCCAAATTAATTTTACCTCCTTTTCTTCTCACTAATAGAGCTTTCATTTGGTGGTATTTCATTGCTGCTGACATTTTTACTTTTTTTGTTATTAATCAAAATCTACCGAATTTTTTGCAAAAAAATTTATTTTTTCACTTTCAGTTGTAAAATTTTTCAAATAAAACTACATTTCTATATAATTTTTTTTTCTTAATTTATTGTTCTACATGTCTTTGATAAAAAAAAATTAAATAAGTGCATATTTATTGGTTTGTGCAAAAGTTATAGCGTTTACAAACTATGGTACAAAAATGTGAATTTCCACATTTTGAAGCAGCTCTGATTTTCTGAGCACCTGTCATGTTTCCTGAGGTTCTACAATGCCCAGACAGTAGAAACACCCCACAAGTTGTCACAAGTTAGCGGGAAATGATCATTTCTTTTTTTTTTTCTTACAAAGTCTCATATTCCACTAACTTGTGATAAAAAATAAAAACTTCCATGAACTCACTATGCCTATCACGAAATACCTAGGGGTGTCTTCCTTCCAAAATGGGGTCACTTGTGGGGTATTTATACTGCCCTGGCATTTTAGGGACCCTAATGCTTAAGAAGTAGTTTGAAATCCAAATGTGTAAAAAATGCCCTGTGAAATCCTAAAGGTGCTCTTTAGAATTTGGGCCCCTTTGCCCACCTAGGCTGCAAAAAAGTGTCACACATGTGGTATCGCCGTACTCAGGAGAAGTAAGGCAATGTGTTTTTGGGTGTCTTTTTACAACTTTTCCCATTTTTTTTATACAAAGTTGTCATTTGACAGAGATATTTCTCTCACCCAGCATGGGTATATGTAAAAAGACACGCCAAAACACATTGCCCAACTTCTCCTGAGTACGGCGATACCACATGTGTGACACTTTTTTGCAGCCTAGGTGGGTAAAGGGTCAAATTACACAACCAAGTGAAGTTGGTCAGACTAGTGATTATGTTTTGGGCTACATCCTTCAATCCAGTAGAAATTCACAATATTGGGTAGCTTATTAATACTTAACATTTATTAGTATCAAAAAATAAAATAATAGGCCCTTTAATGTTAATTAAAAAAAATATTTTGAATGCAACCTATTTGCTGCATATGTATCTCTAGATAGCAATGCTATCAAAGAGTAGGAGGGGACGCTTATTCTGTGGCCTGGAATATGTGGGCAAAACAACCAGTGAGCTGCGGCGGCAGGTGGGTGAACACTTGGGCGATATTAGAAATGGTAGAGACACACCCCCAGCAAAACACGTGAATGGCCTACATGGAGGCAGCATCTCTGGCCTAAAATTCATGGGGATCGAAATGGTCCCAAGACCAAGACGAGGAGTTGACTGGGATAGGAGGGTCCTACAGAGGGAGACCTGGTGGATCTTCCAGCTGAAAACGGTGGCTCCGATGGGGTTAAATGAGCAGCTGTCGTTTAGCTGCTACATTGATCCCTGAGGGACCTGGTCAGCCACTGGACTATGGGTCCACGCCTCTTCTCTTTCCCCTGCTTTTGTACATGTCTATAGTCTCATATTTACAACCTTATGAGCCATATGTGGTTCCTAGTTCTAAAATTGTGAGAATTGCTGATTTTTGCGATTGCTGTATAGTCTAGTTTTATCATGTCTGTCATCACGAGGATCAGCTATAGGAACTTAGTTAACAATAAAAGCAGGCACTCACCAGCTGGCTAGTCTAATAAGTAGTAGCTTTATATAATAATATAAAATTTACAATAAAAAGTATACATAAAATGTTTAACATATAATGCACTGGGGGTAATTAGAACACTGTGGTATCTTGCTTTGGTTGGCTAACTGAATGGAAATTGGGCTTTGGGTCTATGGGTGTATAGAATACATATAATCAATTCATATAGATCAAATAAGTGTCCTGTGTAAGATAACACAAATACAAATACAAAACTCAAATGTCCTTCTGTGAACAAAAACCTGTGAAGAATAAAATGAAGATCCTGTGGAAAATGAGTGAAAAAAAGTATATATACTATTGATAAATTTTGAGTGAATATAGTGTTAAATAAGGTCGTGCATAGACCCAATAGCGATTCCTCAAATGGGGTATATATTGTTTCAATTCAGTAGCAATTCCTCTATGCGTTAGGCAGTAGGGCTTAGGTAAAGAGTGATCGGGTTTTGGAACTTTTTGGAGCTATAGGAACTTCATCATGCAATCCCGGGATCTCTGACCATATAGATCACTGAGATAATGATTTTATTGTACAGTGTGTTTGGTGGACCAGTTTTACCCGTTGGTCCTATTGACACATTGTAACAAACCCACCTTTTAGTGACGTCAATAACCTGGAGCGATTCTGGGCGGCGCTGTGGCCGTGGTAGCCGCGACACTGACCGCTTGCTGACTGGTGTCTCCGCCCCTTGGAGACGATGGATGCTAGAGCGGTTGTCATGAACATACCTCCTTGCCGAGCGCTTCCTACTACCGCCTGGTCACCTGACCGGGGATCGATCACATGCTATAGTCATGTGACTCGGTCGGATGAGAATGAGTGACGTCACTGGGCGGGGAATGGGCGGAACAGGACGGCTTTTTAAATGAGCCGCAAACTCACCCTTATTGCTGCTGCCATACGCAGGACGCCGAGGAGTGACATCCGCAAAGTGTCTCTGAACAATTGATACCCAAGATTGTACAGAAAAGTAACAAGTTGACTCTGTGCCTGTATATCATCGCTGTTGAGTGTCTCTATGCACACATCACTGAATGGCTAGAAACATAACTTTGTGGGTGATAGCAGACCAAGGAAGCCGATTCAATGTTTGGGAGTCAGCATTTCTATGACTACTGAATGTAATCTAATCTAGGCTGTTTACATTGTTTTCTCCATGCCTGGACTTTGACCACATTGGTGTTTTACTTTTAACACCGGGTCTGACTGGTGACCCTGAAACTGGTGGTCACTAGATATTTTGAGCCACTTAGATTAGAGTGGCCTGAAATTCATTTGATTGATGATTTATGTATACCACTTGATTGGATGCTGACCTGACATTTAAGGGTCACGAATCTACAATCTGAGACACTTGATTGAATTGGTGATAAGATATCTAATAGTTACCAGCAACATGTTCTGACTGTACTAAATGAACTTGATGAACATCTAACGTGTGTCTCCTGTATTTCATTTGAAAGAGTGACCTATTCACCTAGCGGTCACATATAAAGGTTATAGTCCCCTGAAGAATTGTCAACCTTCAAGGAAACCCGTCGGGACGCTTTTTTTGTTTACCTTTAAGAAGGGATCTTCATTGACCCTAGAGAGCTATGTGCGTTTAATTTTGCAGGCTACCCTAGCCACACTGGGACACAGCATAGTCTACCTCACACCTGTTTTTGTCAGTCGTTGTTTGCCCTCCCTAAGCCGATAGAGTTTGTTTTTTCGATCCAAAGGACCGCATTCTATCTGTCGGACAAAGCTGGGCAATCCATGTCTAGGTAGGGTGACGATAGGGATAGTACTAATAAGAAGGGAGGTAAGGAGATAGCGCAAGGGATTCCTAGGGCAATTGACCCAGCAGTGTGTCCTTCTCACTGCGCATCTCTTACTCTCGCTCTATCGTTATCGCTATCCCTATTTTTTGGTCCCCTCCTACTCGTTGATAGCATTGCTATCTAGAGATACATATGCAGCAAATAGGTTGCATTCAAAATATTTTTTTTAATTAACATTAAAGGGCCTATTATTTTATTTTTTGATACTAATAAATGTTAAGTATTAATAAGCTACCCAATATTGTGAATTTCTAGGTGGGCAAAGGGGCCCAAATTCTAAAGAGCACCTTTAGGATTTTACAAAGCATTTTCTACACATTTGGATTTCAAACTACTTCTCACGCATTAGGGCCCCTAAAATGCCAGGGCAGTATAAATACCCCACAAGTGACCCCATTTTGAAAAGAAGACATCCCAAGGTATTCCGTGAGGGGAATGGCGAGTTCCTAGAATTTTTTATTTCTTGGCACAAGTTAGCGGAAAATGATTATTTATTTTATTTTTATTTTTTTCTTACAAAGTCTCATATTCCACTAATTTGTGACAAAAAATTAAATTTTACATGAACTCGCCATGCCCCTCACGAAATACCTTGGGGTGTCTTCTTTCCAAAATGGGGTCACTTGTGGGGTATTTATACTGCCCTGGCATTTTAGGGACCCTAACGCATGAGAAGTAGTTTGAAATCCAAATGTGTAAAAAATGCCCTGTGAAATCCTAAAGGTGCTCTTTAGAATTTGGACCCCTTTGCCCACCTAGGCTGCAAAAAAGTGTCACACATGTGGTATCGCCGTACTCAGAAGAAGTAGGGCAATGTGTTTTGGGGTATATTTTTACATATACCCATGCTGGATGAGAGAAATATCTCTCTAAAAGTCAACTTTTCCCATTTTTTTATACAAAGTTGTCATTTTAGGGCTCTTTCACACCTGTGTTCTTTTCTTCCGGCATAGAGTTCCGTCGTCGGGGCTCTATGCCGGAAGAATCCTGATCAGGATTATCCCCATGCATTCTGAATGGAGTGAAATCCGTTCAGGATGCATCAGGATGTCTTCAGTTCCGGAACGGAACGTTTTTTGGCCGGGGAAAATACTGCAGCATGCTGCGCTTTTTGCTCCGGCCAAAAATCCGGAACACTTGCCGCAAGGCCGGATCCGGAATTAATGCCCATTGAAAGGCATTGATCCGGATCCGGCCTTAAGCTAAACGTCGTTTCGGCGCATTGCCGGAGCCGACATTTAGCTTTTTCTGAATGGTTACCATGGCTGCCGGGACGCTAAAGTCCTGTTTGCCATGGTAAAGTGTAGCGGGGAGCAGCATACTTACCGTCCGTGCGGCTCCCGGGGCGCTCCAGAGTGACGTCAGGGCGCCCCAAGTGCATGGATCACGTGATCGCATGGACACGTCATCCATGCGCATGGGGCGCTCTGACGTCATTCTGGAGCGCCCCGGGAGCCGCACGGACTGTAAGTATACCGCTCCCCCGCTCCCCGCTCCTACTATGGCAACCAGGACTTTAATAGCATCCTGGGTGCCATAGTAACACTGAAAGCATTTTGAAGACGGTTCCGTCTTCAAATGCTTTCAGTACACTTGCGTTTTTCCGGATCCGGAGTGTAATTCCGGCAAGTGGAGTACACGCCGGATCCGGACAACGCAAGTGTGAAAGAGGCCTTAGAGAGATATTTCTCTCACCCAGCATGGGTATATGTAAAAAGACACCCCAAAACACATTGCCCAACTTCTCCTGAGTACGGCGATACCACATGTGTGACACTTTTTTGCAGCCTAGGTGCGCAAAGGGGCCCAAATTCCTTTTAGGAGGGCATTTTTAGACATTTGGATTCCAGACTTCTTCTCACGCTTTAGGGCCCCTAAAATGCCAGGGCAGTATAAATACCCCACATGTGACCCCATTTTGGAAAGAAGACACCCCAAGATATTCCATGAGGGGCATGGCGAGTTCATAGAAGATTTTTTTTTTTGGCACAAGTTAGCGGAAATTGATTTTTTTTTGTTTTTTCTCACAAAGTCTCCCTTTCCGCTAACTTGGGACAAAAAGTTAAATCTTTTATGGACTCCATATGCCCCTCAGCGAGTACCTTGGGGTGTCTTCTTTCCAAAATGGGGTCATTTGTGGGGTGTTTGCACTGCCCTGGCATTTGAGGGTCTCCACAATCATTACATGTATGGCCAGCATTAGGAGTTTCTGCTATTCTCCTTATATTGAGCATACGGGTAATGAGATTTTTTTTTTTCGTTCAGCCTCTGGGCTGAAAGAAAAAATGAACGGCACAGATTTCTTCATTCACATCGATCAATGTGGATGAAAAAATCTCTGCCAAAAAAAAAAAAGGAGGGGAAAGGCGTCTGCCCGGACATAGGAGCTCCGCCCAACATCCAAACCCACTCAGCCCGTATGCCCTGGCAAACCCGATTTCTCCATTCACATCAATCGATGTGGATGAATAAATCATTGCCTGGATTTTTTTTATTTTTATATACAAAGTGTTTGCCAAAGCATATGAACACCACCCCTCAGCTCATAAGCCTCGGCAAACGTATCTTTTTTACTGCAGAGGAGAAATCTCGTCTTGCAGCGCCGCATACACCGACTTTTGTGTAATCTGACAGCAGCGCAATGCTTCTGTCAGAATGCACATCAGTGCTGCAGCTCGTTCATCGGTTGGTCCACCTAGAAGGTAAAAAAAAAACAGGCCGCAACGCAATAAATTTATTAACATTAACTTTATATAACATTTGAACTGAACATTAACTTTTATAAACTTTATTGAACTTTTGGAACAGAACATTAACTTTTTTGCTTACCGGTGATTTTTTTTTTTTTACCTTTATAGGACAAACCTCTCCTTCCCCATGGGACAATGTGCAAAGCGCCTAGAGATGTGGCGAAGTACATTATGCACTTTGTCCCAGGTGAAAGGAGAGATTTGCAGCAGCTGTGAGTGAAAAGGCCCTAAGAGCCCTGTGTGCCTGTGTTGTGTCACGCAATGCTATGCTAATAGTGTACCTGTGTGTGGTACTTCCGGAAACACTCCCCTAAGCATAGGGAAGGGTGGTCAGAGCAGTCAGGACAGAAATAGCGGGTGTCATGCCTTATTCCACTCCTGCTACAGACACAACATCTTTTTCGGGGTGGCGCTTGGGTTGAGGTACCAGTAACGACATTGGGGAAATGTCGCTCGTGTAGACGGCTCACTACACTGGTGGATGGGGCCACGGAACCTCCTGGATACAGGAGGTTCTCGATGATCTCTTCCTGAAATTTGAGGAAGGATCCTGTTCTCCCAGCCTTACTGTAGAGAACAAAACTATTGTACAGAGCCAATTGAATTAAATATACAGACGCCTTCTTATACCAGCATCTGGTGCGGCGGGACACTAAATAAGGAGCCAACATCTGGTCATTGAAGTCCACCCCTCCCATGAGCAAATTATAGTTGTGGACCGAGAGGGGCTTTTCAATGACACTGGTTGCTCGTTCTATTTGGATTGTCGTGTCTGCGTGAATGGAGGAGAGCATGTAAACGTCACGCTTGTCTCTCCATTTCACCGCGAGCAGTTCTTCGTTACACAAGGCAGCCCTCTCCCCCTTGCAAGACGGGTGGTAACGACCTGTTGGGGGAAGCCCCGGCGACTAGGTCGCGCGGTGCCACAGCAGCCAATCTGTTCTAGAAACAAATGCCTGAAGAGGGGCACACTTGTGTAGAAATTGTTCACATAAAGATGGTACCCCTTGCCAAATAAGGGTGACACCAAGTCCCAGACTGTCTTCCCACTGCTCCCCAGGTAGTCAGGGCAACCGACCGGCTCCAGGGTCTGATCTTTCCCCTCATAGACTCGAAATTTGTGCGTATAGCCTGTGGCCCTTTCACAGAGCTTATACAATTTGACCCCATACCGGGCGCGCTTGCTTGGGATGTATTGTTTGAAGCCAAGGCGCCCGTTAAAATGTATAAGGGACTCGTCTATGCAGATGTTTTGCTCAGGGGTATACAAATCTGCAAATTTGGTGTTAAGGTGGTCTATGAGGGGCCGAATTTTGTGGAGCCGGTCAAAAGCTGGGTGGCCTCTGGGACTAGAGGTGCTGTTGTCTCTAAAGTGCAGGAAACGCAGGATGGTCTCAAATCGTGTCCTGGACATGGCAGCAGAGAACATGGGCATGTGATGAATTGGGTTTGTGGACCAATATGACCGCAATTTATGCTTTTTTGTCAGGCCCATGTTGAGGAGAAGGCCCAGAAAAGTTTTAAATTTGGAAACTTGGACGGGTTTCCACCGGAAAGACTGGGCATAAAAGCTTCCTGGGTTGGCGGCTATAAATTGAGTGGAATACCGATTTGTTTCTGCCACGACTAAGTCCAAGAGCTCCGCAGTCAAGAACAGCTCAAAAAACCCCAGTGCCGATCCGATCTGAGCTGTCTCAACCTGAACTCCAGACTGGGCGGTGAAAGGGGGAACTACTGGCTGAAGTTGGGGGCTGCCAATCAGGGTTTGCCAGCACCTCAGGGACTCTAGGGGCTCTACGGGCCTGTCTGTGCGGGGGCTGCGACGGGGGAATTAATGCACGTGCCACCGTACCAGCTTCAACTGCCCTTCTGGTGCTCGCCACTTCACCATGTTCTACGGCAGTGCTGGTACTAGGTCCAGGATGGGCTGGGCTGCGCTGCTGGTGTATGCCTCACCACGTAATCCGACAGCGCCAGCCCCACTCTGTTGCCCTTGAAGCGGATCCTGCGCAACCTGTGGTCTAGCAACACAGGGCCGGGTACGCCTGGTAGTATCAGGGACCTCAACCTCATCGTCCGAACTTTGGGTCAGACTGCCACTGCTTTCTACAGGTTTGTATTCTGACCCGCTGGATTCGTCAGATGAGGGTTCCATTCCTCATCCGACTGGGTCAGAATCCTGTAGGCCTCTTCAGAAGAATACCCCTTATTTGCCATTTGGTCAACTAAATTTAGGGGGTATTCCCTGAGACTACACAAGAAAAAAAGCAAGCCTGTCTTACAAATGGGAGGCTAGCGAAGTACAGGAAGCCGCTGCGATTGATAAAAAATATCAAAACTGATTTTTTTATTGCCGCAGCACTTGTGAAGTGATTGTGCAGTGATAAAAAATAAAATAATAATTTTGTCACTGCGGCGGGGCGGGCGTGGTTGAACGCACGTGTGGGCGACCGATCAGGCCTGATCGGGCAAACACTGCGTGTTGGGTGGAGGGCGAGCTAAGGTGACACTAATACTATTATAGATCTGACTGTGATCAGTTCTGATCACTTACAGATACTATAAAAGTACCAATGCTGATTAGCGATATGCTAATCAGCGAATTAGTGACTGCGGTGCGGTGGGCTGGTCGCTAACCGATGCTAACTACCTAACAAAGGGGCCTAAACTAATCTAAACCTAACAGTCAATACTAGTGGGAAAAAAAGGTGACAGTTTACACTGATCACTTTTTTCCATTTCACTAGTGATTGACAGGGGTGATCAAGGGGTTAATTGGGGTGATGGGGGGTGATCTGGGGCTAAGTGTAGTGTTTGGTGTGTACTCACAGTGATGTGTGCTCCTCTGCTGGGACCAACCGACGAAAAGGACCAGCAGAGGAGCACAGAAGCCATTTAACACATTATATTTATAAATATAATGTGTTAACTGGCTTGTGATTCGATTTTTTGAAAATCACCAGCCTGCCAGCGATGATCATTGGCTGGCAGGCTGGTGACGAAATACTCCTTTAACTTTTGCCGGCCCGCAATGCGCATTCTCGCGAGATGACGCGGCAGCGCGTCAAGGAGGAATGAATCGACCGCCTCCGGAACGCAATCCTGCGTTAGGTGGTCCGGAGGCGGTTAAAAAACATAAATTTTTGGCAATACCCTCCATCTGGGGACTCTGTCGCATTAGTCAGTGTGCAATTTAAGCTAGAAATACAGCTATAATTTATTGGGTTTTAAAAAAAACACCCTTTTTGGGCAAAATATTCAATTTTACAGCTCTTGCTGCATCTGTACGTGTGAAATTTAGGCATTATATACTGCTGTCATATTCTGTAATTAAAAAAAACACCCTTTTTGGGCAAAATACTTAATTTGCGGCCTTGTCTGCATCCTTCAATATGCGTTATATACTGCTGTCATATTCTGAAAACACCCATTTTGGGCAAAGTACTTAATAGTGCAGCCGTTGCTGCATCTGTGATTGTTAAAAACAAGCTTGAAATACTTCAATAATTTTCTGGGTTTTAAAAAACACCCATTTTTGGCAATACCCTCCATCTGGGGCTTCTCTTGCATAAGTCAGTGTGCAATTTAAGCTAGAAATACAGCTATAATTTTCTGGGTTTTAAAAAACACCCTTTTTGGGCAAAATACTAAATTTTACAGCCCTTGCTCCATCTGTACGTGTGAAATTCAAGCATTATATACTGCTGTCATATTTTATAATTGAAAAAACACCCTTTTTGGGAAAAATACTTAATTTGCAGCCCTTGCTGCATCTGTATGTGTGAAATTCAAGCATTATATACTGCTGTCATATTCTGTTAGTAAAAAACACACTCATTTAGGGGCAAAGTACATAATATTGCAGCCTTTGCTGCATCTGTGATTGTTAAGAACAAGTTTGAAATACTTCAATCAATGTCACGGATGGTGTTGCAGAAAGCTGAAACTTATAAATAAACATCCGACTGGCTTGATCCCAAACTAAGGAGCATATGGGTGAGCCCTATAAAACCCCTAGAGCTCTCCCTGACTGCTATGCCCATGCAAAGGTCTTTATGGTAGACGATGGCATGTCCTCGTACCTTATACTATGTGACACCTGAAAACCCTACAATAGTGAGGGGACACGACCACCGGCTCCCTGCACTTAATACGGACGGAGTCAGAGTCACCTACAATCAAGCCAGTAAGAAAACACAAATAAAGGAAACAGACTTATCTGAGGAATCAGGAGATGCAGCCTCCAGCAGTGACCACAATGCAGGAAGAAGTATAAACCTCAATGTGAGGCAGTATGGGAGGGAATATAAAGGGAGACAATCAGTGCAAATAGGTGACAGCTGGGAGAAGGAAAGGAGATTGAAATTGAAACCAAAACAAAGAACAACATACAACAGGTAGAGAAGAATGTCTGCCAGATCTTCTCACAGAGCTGGCGGTGGCAGTACCCCTCCCTCTATTGGTGGACTCCGGACACTCAGAGCCCACCTTCTCAGGATGAGACCTATGGAAAGCCCTGATGAGACGAGTGGCCTTAATGTCCGCCACTGGGACCCACATCCTCTCCTCAGGACCATCACCCTCCCAATGAACGAGGTACTGGAGAGAACCGCGGATAATGCGAGAATCCACAATCCTAGAGACCTCTAATTCAAGATTACCATCAACAACAATCGGAGGAGGAGGCAAAGAGGAGGGTACAGTGGGTTGGACATAAGGTTTTAATAGGGACCTGTGAAAAACATTATGGATCTTCCAAGTCTGAGGAAGATCGAGACGGAATGCAACGGTATTGATGACGGACAAGATCTTGTAAGACCCAATAAACCTAGGACCCAACTTCCAGGAGGGAACCTTCAGTTTGATATTCTTTGTAAACAACCACACCAGATCCCCCACATTCAGGTCCGGACCAGGCACACGTCTCTTATCCGCCACACGCTTATATCTCTCACTCATCCACTTCAGATTACCCTGAATCTTTTGCCAAATAAATGACAAAGACGAGGAAAATCTCTCCTCATCAGGTAAACCAGAAGAATCTCCAGAGAATGTCCCAAACTGCGGATGAAACCCATATGCACCAAAAAATGGTGACTTATCAGAGGACTCCTGGCGACGGTTATTTAAAGCAAACTCAGCAAGGGACAAAAAAGAACACCAATCCTCCTGATTTTCCGCCACAAAACAGCGCAGATATGTCTCCAGATTCTGATTGACGCATTCGGTCTGACCATTCGACTGCGGGTGAAAAGCAGAAGAGAACGACAACCGAACCCCCAAGCAAGAACAGAAGGCCTTCCAGAATCTGGAAACAAATTGCATGCCACTATCAGAAAAGATATCTGAAGGAATGCCATGCAATTTAACAATGTGATCAACAAACCCTTGCGCCAGCATCTTAGCATTGGGTAACCCAGGAAAGGTAATGAAATGCGCACTTTTGCTAAAATGGTCCACTACTACCAGAATCACAGTCTTCCCCGAGGAACGAGGCAGGTCCGTAATGAAGTCCATGGACAGATGCGTCCAAGGACGGGAAGGAATGAGTAACGGGAGCAGAGAACCCGATGGCCGTGAATGAGGGACCTTGGCACGAGCACAGGTTTCGCAGGCTAGCACAAAACCCTCAACCGTCTTACGAAGAGCCGGCCACCAGAATCTCTAAGCAATCAGATCCACTGTGGCTCTGCTTCCCGGGTGCCCAGCAAGGACAGTATCGTGGTGCTCCTTAAAAACCTTGTGTCGTAAAGCGAGAGGCACAAACAACCTCCCAGGGGGACAAAGATCAGGAGCCTCTGCCTGGGCTGCCTGAACCTCTGCCTCGAAATCAGGATAAAGAGCAGAGACGACCACCCCTTCAGCCAAAATGGGACCCAGGTCTTCAAAGTTCCCCCCTCCCGGAAAACAACGTGACAGGGCATCTGCCTTCACATTTTTAACCCTAGGGCGGAACGTAACAACAAAATTAAACCTAGAAAAGAACAAAGACCATCTGGCCTATCTCGGGTTCAGACGCTTGGCTGATTCCAAGTAGGCCAGATTCTTATGGTCTGTAAACACGGTAATAGGGTGTCTGGCTCCCTCTAACGATTGGTGCCATTCCTCAAAAGCTAATTTGATGGCCAAAAACTCCCTATCTCCCATATCATAATTTCTCTCTGCAGAGGAGAATTTTCTTGAGAAAAAGGCACACGGTCGCCATTTGGCAGGAGAGGGACCCTGAGATAAGACTGCACCCACACCCACCTCAGAAGCATCCACCTCAACAATAAAAGGTAGAGAGACATCAGGTTGTACCAAAATGGGAGCGGAAGTAAAACTCTCTTTGATAGTAGAAAAGGCTTTAAGCGCATCTACCGACCACAAAGAAAAATCTACCCCCTTTTTAGTCATATCAGTTAGTGGCTTAACAACAGAGAAATAATTCAAAATGAACTTTCTGTAATAATTGGCAAAACCCAAAAACCGCATCAGCGCCTTCTGATTCTCAGGAAGCTCCCAATCAAGCACAGCGCGGACCTTCTCAGGGTTCATGCGAAAACCAGAAGCGGAGAGAAGAAAACCAAGAAATTGATTCTCCGGAGCCGCAAACACACATTTTTCCAGTTTAACGTACCATTTATTATCCCGCAGAATCAGCAAGACCTGACGTAGGTGGTCCCGATGAGTTTTGAAATCAGGAGAAAAAATCTAAATGTCATCCAGATACACCAGTACAAATTTCCCCATTAAATGATGAAAAATGCTGTTCACAAAATGTTGGAAGACGGCCGGAGCATTCATCAAACCAAAGGGCATAACCAAATTCTCGAAATGACCCTCAGGGGTATTGAAGGCCGTCTTCCATTCGTCCCCTTCCCTGACCCTGACTAGGTTGTATGCCCCTCTTAAATCCAACTTAGAAAAAACTTTAGCCCCAACAATCTGGTTAAACAGGTCCGGGATCAAACGCGCTGTAAAACGCTCAACACATGAAAACCAATGCTTCCCTATGGCCCTGGTTCTCACTTGAGCGTTTTACAGCGCTGAAAAACGCGCTGTAAAACGCCCTACGCTCAAACAAGTACTTGAGCTTCTTTGGGGCGTTTTGACGCGCGTTTGTGGCCATAGGACATTGCAGTCAATCACACAAACGCGCGTCAAACGCGCGTTTACTATTGCAAAAAACGCTCGTCAAAAACGCGCGTTAAACGCGCATATCAAAGACGCTCAGGTCTGAACCCAGCCTTAAAGAACCATCTTTTTTCTTAACAAAAAAAACAAAAAACAGCGGCAACAGGTGACTTCGAGGGTCGGATGTGTCCCTTTCTCAGGCTCTCAGAGATATAAGTACACATAGCGACTCTTTCAGGTTGGGAGAGATTGTATAAACGTGATTTTGGCAGCTTGGCGCCTGGGATGAGATTAATAGGGCAATCGTACTCCCGGTGAGGGGGCAGCTCCTGGACACCACTCTCGGAAAACACATCCGAAAATTTAGAGAGAAAAGATGGCACAGTCTTGGTAGAAACCTCTGAAAGAGACGCCGTGAGGCAATTCTCTCTGCAAAAGTCAGTCCAACCATTTATTTGCCTTGCTTGCCAATCAATGGTGGGGTTATGTTTAGTGAGCCAGGGTAGCCCTAACACTAGAGGAGTAGCTAATCCGCTTAGGACGAAACATGACATATCCTCAACATGAGCATCACCCACAGTCAAACGGATATTGTGAACTATGCCCTTTAACGATTTTTGAGAAAGTGGAGCGGAATCGATAGCAAAAACAGGTATATCCTTTTCCAAAGTGCATACCTGGAAACCATGTGTTATAGCAAATAGATTATCAATGAGATTGACAGCTGCTCCACTATCTACAAAAATCTCACAAACAATGTTCTTGCTATCTAGCGCCACCCTGGCAGGTAGGAGAAAACGGGAACTACAAGCAAACGGCAAACCTTCAATTTCCGCATCAACCTTGCCAATAGTAGCAAATGGAAAGTTTTTAGAGTTTTTTTTTCTTTTTGTTTCTTTATTACCCTCAGAAAACTCCCTGAATCTCCTAGAGGGGCAAACATTAGCCAAATGATTTATACCCCCACAACAGAAACAAACCCGCCTCTGAGAGCTGAATCCTCTACTAGCAGAGGCAAGCAAACCCAGCTGCATGGCCTCCTGCTCAGAGGGGATTGAGAGAGACTGAGGCCCATGCGCACTGAATGAGACTGCCCCACTGTCCTTGGACTGAATATGACAGGAAGGAGTGGTCTCTCCTCTCTCTCTAAGACACCTGTCAATACGAACAGCTAGAGACATGGCAGACTCCAAAGAGGCAGGTCTCTCATGAAAAGCAAATGCATCTTTCAATCCCTCTGAAAGACCATGGCAAAATTGACTTCGGAGTGCAGCATCGTTCCAACCAGTATCAGCTGCCCATCTCCGAAACTCAGAACAATATATCTCTGCGGACTGTTTACCCTGGCATAAAAGACGCAGTTTAGATTCAGCCAGAGCAATACGATCCGGGTCATCATATATCTGCCCCAGGGCTACAAAAAATTCATCCACCGATCGGAGGGGCCGTGCCCCCACCGGCAGCGAAAAGGCCCAAGACTGAGCGTTATCCCTGAGCAGCGAGATGATGATCCCCACCCTCTGCTCCTCATCACCAGAGGAATGGGGAAGTAGGCAAAAATGGAGTTTGCAAGCCTCTCTAAAGCGAACAAAATTCTCACTACCCCCGGAGAACGTATCCGGAAGCGAGATCTTAGGCTCGGAACAAACTCCATGAACACAAGCAGAATCGGTCACCTGAAACTGAGACACAGTTTTATGGAGATCTGCTACCTCCACTGAAAGACCTTGCATGCAGTCAATCAAGGCTGAAACCAGATCCATGCTTAAGACGGTAAAGGCGGTTTAAAATCTCACGGATGATGTTGCAGATAGCTGGAACTTATGGATAAACATCCGACTGGCTTGATCCCAAACTAAGGAGCATAAAGGTGACCCCTATAAAACCCTAAGAGCTCACCCTTACTGCTAAGCACATACAAGGGTCTCAGAGGTAGACGATTGCATGCCCTCGTACCTAGACTGTGTGACACCTGAAAACCCTATAATAGTGAGGGGACACGACCACCGGCTCCCTGCACTTAATACGGCGGGAGTCAGGGTCACCTAGAATCAAGCCAGCAAGTAAACACAATACATGAAAGTACTTATCTGAACAAGCAGCAACAGAAGTCTCCAGCAGTGACCATTTCAATCCAGGAAGTAGTATAAACCGCAAAGTGAGGCAGTATTGGAGGGAATATAAAGGAAAGCGGATTAGTCTAAATAGGTGACACCTGGGAGAAGGAAATGAGATGACAAAGTGAAACCAAAACAAAGAACATCATGCAAGAGGTAGAAAAGGACGTCTGTCAGACCTTCTCACAGAAGTGGCGGTGACAGCTCCTATGGGAGACTAAGGGCTCTACGGGCCTGTGAACGTGGTGGCTGCGACGGGGGAGTTACTGCACATGTCACCGTACCAGCTTGAACTGCCCTTCTGGTGCTCGCCACTTCACCAGGGAATACGGCAGTGCTGGTAGAAGGTCCAGGATGTGCTGCGCTGCTGGTGTATGCCGCACCATAAAAAAGATCAGCGCTAGCACCACTCTGCTGCAAATGAGGCTCATCATGCGGGGTATGCAGAACACTGTCATGGGATCGGGTACGCCTGACCGTAGCAGGGACCTCAACCTCATCATCTTTGCTAGCGGTTAGAGTGCCACTTCTGTCTACAGGTTCATATTCTGAACCACTGGATTTAGCGGGTGAGGCGTCCCCATCGCTTTCATCCATCACGGCCAGAATCCTGTAGGCCTCTTCAGTGGAATACCCCTTGTTTGACATTTTGGACTAACTAAATTTAGGGGGTATTCCTCTGAGACTACCCAGGATAAAGAGCAAACCTGCCTAGTAAAAAGGAGTGCTTGCGAAGTAAAGCTGCGATCGCTAATAAAGATCCAAAAAGCTCAAAAGTGATCTTTATAGCGGCACAGCGATTTTACGGTGTTTTTGCAGTGATCAGAAAAAAAAAATTTCTGTCACTGCAGTGGGGCGGACTGAACGCAGGTGTGCGCACAAGATCAGGCCTGATTGGGCGAACACTGCGTTTTTTGTAGAGCCTAAGGTGACCCTAATGTACTTATATAGATCTGATTGCGATCAGTCTTGATCACTTACAGATACTATATAGTACTAGTGCTGATTAGCGACAGCGATGACGCTAATCAGCGACTATTTAGTGACTGCGGTGCGGTGGGCTGGGTGCTAACTACCTAACAAGTAGCTAACTACCTGGCGGTGATGAGGGACCCTGACAGGGGGATGACAGGGGGGTGATCAGGGAGCTTATATGGGGTGATCAGGGGTTAATAAGGGGTTAATAAGTGGCAGGGGGGGGGGGGTGTAGTGTATGTGTGGTGATTGGTGCTACTTACAGAGCTGCCTGTGTCCTCTGGTGGTCGATCCAAGCAAATGGGACCACCAGAAGACCAGGTAGCAGGTATATCAGACGCTATTTACAAAATAGCGTCTGACATACCTCTTTGATTGGATCTTTTAAAAATCTACAGCCTGCTAGCCAATGATCGCTGCCGGCAGGCTGTAGTTGAACTTCTGAACTGCGCGATCCTGTGAACGCGCGTTCCTGTGAGCGCGCGTTCACAGGAAATCTCGGGTCTCACGAGATGACGCCTATTGGCTGCCGCACTGACGCTTTTCTGCGTTAGTGTGACGGCAAGCGGTTAAAGTCATTTTCCTATCCACATTTGTTTGCAGAGCACTTGCCATGCTTTTAACCATATTTTAAAGCCATTTGCAGCCCTCTAGCCCTTTCCATGACATTTTTAGAGCCATTTTAGTGCTCAAAAGTTCAGGTCCCCATTGACTTCAATGGGGTTCAGGGTCAAGTTCGGGTCAAGTTTGGGTCCCGAACTCGAACTTGGGTCCCGAACTCGAAACCCGTCGAACCCGAACATCCAGGTGTCTGCTCAACTCTAGTAGTGAACTCCACAGGAGGGCCCTGCTTCAAAGCCACACCCAGATAGCAGAAAACTCCTAGCAGGCCACATTTGGTTACATTTCACACCTCCATTCAGACAGCATGGATTCTGCAGGAAAACCTCCCTGCAGGGGGTCTAAGCCATTCCCCAGTTCAATAGAATCTAGCAGACAGCATGGAAACGGCGATTTATAAGGAATTATGAATCGACCGGCCACCGCAGGCGCAAACAGGATACATATTTGTGTCCCGATGGCCACGATGAACATGCCCATGGTCTTAGTTTGATGGTGGGATGCCAAGGAAGGTAGATATACATATCTGCCCACAGAAACCACATAGAGTTACCATGTTTGGACTCTAGTTGTAGCCGGAACCCAGGTGGATCAATTGGGCCTGAACCACCTCCCTACGACATTCTGGTCTGGAGCTATGAACCCTAAAGGGTTTTGTGGGTCATTTAATGCCAGCCTAGAAGAGGAGGGAGTGGACCCTTCCCAGAGGAGGGGCCTGCCACAGTTTAAAAGGCTTGTGTCAGCAAGCAGGCATGTCTTTTTCTGAAAGGGGGTCACATCGTGCAAATGTGTTTGGAGAGACCTGGAAACCAGCTGACATCACTGCCCTCCATGTGAATACAGCAAAGGAACATTCATTTACCCGGTAACTGACTTGTGCACTGTGTAATCCTGTTTGTACCATATTACCTGTATCTGTAACCTCAGACCACTGTATATATTCTGTGTGTATAGTGTCCTTTCTAGTGTGCCCTTAAGGTGATTAAATATATAATTTAATCTTGTGCTGTCTTGTATCTCGATCACAAATCCCCACGTTCGTGTTTCGGCCTAGTTATAAGCTACCGCGGGTTGGTTTCTTACCCTATATAATCCCGTTAGCGTATCGGGCTTATATCAAACAAGAAGCTGGTGGCAGATTACCCGGGCTGAGACAGCGCTGTCTTCACTGCGGCAGTGAAAAGGCTCTCTCAGCTTGTTGCCTCTCTGTGCTGCGTGGACAGGAGGTGTCTGTATAAACTGTACCAAGGATGAGTCAAGGTTTGGTGGCTCACTCACTGATAATACGATGGAATAGGTGCGCTGCCACACAGCACTCCCTGTTGCTGTTAGAAGTGCAAATTGGATAAAATAGGATTGGCGTCACTCAATATCCGGCATTAATATAGGCAAAAGCAAAAGACGATATTCAAAAAGTATTATTTAATAACTCACAACATGTTGTATAAAATGAATAAAATGACAAAAATACAAAAAACACACTAAAAATTGCACATATAGCCTGTTAGGACCACTATAATGATTTCATATTCAGTCTCTATTGTCCTTGTTAGAATCCATAATAGGTCATGTTAAAGTCCATAATGGGTCATATGGTAATCACCGGGTAAAGCCAATAACGGTTGTGTTGGTTTAAAAACGCTATATTAATTGCAGGTGTACTTTACCATTCCTGTTGGCCGTGGAGCTACTTGGCTGTGAGCCGCAGGGATCACTCCTGTTGGCCGTGCGGCTGCTTGGCTGTGAGCTGCAAGGACCTTTGGAGGCGTGCTCACCTATCGATGATTCCCCGTGTTGCTGAATGTGCTCTGACCTTCCAGGACCTGGCCGTGGCGTCCCACGTGGTTTCAGCCGGATAGGTCAGGTGACTTCCTGTTTCAAGCGGGGTTTTCAAATAGATGTAAAGTTCACTTATGATTGTAAGCGTCTTCCTTATGTCGTCCCACACTGTCTGCCGACCATACGCGTTTCGGGATGAAATCCCTTCCTCAGTGGTACAGACAGTGGGATTAGAGTGTCCTTTTTATATCATCTTTAATTGATGAAGTGCATGCTGGGACAGTGGGGGACTTGGAAGACCAGGAAATGGATTTTTAATGGTGATTCATTCATGATCATTTAGATATATATACTATCATATAAAAAACAACAATTTCAATATTGTATGTATGAGCTCTGTTGATCTTTTCAAAGTATAGTGCTATATGGGTAATATTACAATTGCACAAAACATATAAAGTACATAAATTTATTAAATATAACATATATAAAAAACGCATATAAAAAACGCATATGCGCACCAGCGATTTTGGTGAGTCTTCAATAAGTTTACACCAATTTATTAAAAACATGTAAAAATAATGGTAAATCAGTGGTATCACTCTTAAATCAATGGTTTATCAAGTTTTTCTTCATTAAAAACATTGAGTTTGCACATACAGTATCTAATATATAGAGAAGACATTCAACCAATTAAAATAATAAATATTGATAGTATTGTGTTAAAAACATGTCTATATGTAGTAAAACTCCCGATATTTTGAATTCCACAAAAAACGCACCTGCGGTTTTGATGCGTTTTTGGTGCATTTTTTGCTAAAAACACTCAATATGAGCTGAGGGTAATGGTAAGGATATATGGGAGCATTTCCTATATTGCACAACACAGTAAAGTTCAACCATAGTGTCCATATTTGTAATTAACCTTAATAATGTTGTTATGGGGGCGCGGGCCTACCTAGAAGGAGAGATCTGGGTGCTGATAACACAGCCTGACACCAGATGTCCCATTCAAGGCAGACCAACGACCCTCTACAGGAATGCGAAGAGTTCTAGATCTGCGTTCAGACCCCTTGGGATAAGGCAGTCGTACTCAAAGATCCTCTTGGATTCATTCCTAGACATACGGAGGATATGGTTCCCACCTCGCCATGGTTGTTCAACTTTCTCTATAGCCATATATATCAAACTAGATGGGTCACTCCTATGGTAGTCCCTGTAATGTTTTGATAGAGAGTGCAATTCATATCCCTTTTTTATGTTGTTTACGTGTTCTGATATCCTCTTTTTTAAGGTACGTTTTGTGCGTCCTATGTACTGTTTATGGCATGGACATTCTATCAGATAAATCACGTTAGTGGAATCGCATGTTAAGCCCTCTTTGATATCCAGAAAGAATGAGTTCTGAGTTGAAATTGCTTTCAAAATCTTTTTAGGAAATGTCGTGATTCTACAATTGGAGCAACGACCACATCTATGGAATCCTTTAAAAGATAGCCAGTTTTGTTTCTGTGTCTTATGTTCTTTATTCTTTATAGATGGCGCTACCTTCAATCCCAAATTTGAAGCTCTAGTATATGTAATCTGCGGTGTATTGGTAAGTATAGGCCCAACTATCTTGTCTCCAAGTAAATGGTGCCAGTACTTCGCAATAATTCTCTCCATACTCCTATACTGGGCATGGAATGGTAAGATCATTCTTATTTTCTCATCATTCATCTGTTTTTGTTTGGGGGCAAAGAAATCCGTTCTATCCAACATTTTGACCTCTTCCAATGACTTTTCCAAATAATGGGCTGGATACTGTCTATCAATAAATTGTTGTTTCAAAGTTTCTGCCTCTGTTGTAAATTGTTGATCTTGTGTACAATTTCGTTTTAGTCTTCTAAATTGGCCCTTGGGGACATTGATAAGCCACCTTGGTAGGTGGCAACTCGTGTATAGTATAAAACTGTTTTTACTCACTGATTTGTGATGTGTACTACACATTAATCTATCCCCCTCAACTTTGATATCAAGATCCAAAAATTGGATGTTCTTCATGTCTATAGTGGAAGTGAATTTTAGATTTAAATTATTCATATTTATTTCTTCCAAAAAGGTGATGAGTGATGGCATCGTGTTCTGCCATATGAACACGATGTCATCTATGTAGCGACGCCACAGTACCAGATCCGCCCCCAGTCTAGGTGCAATGACAGTGGACTCCCACTCTGCCATGAATAAATTGGCATAGCTGGGGGCGAATCTGGTACCCATGGCGGTGCCCTTACATTGAACATAAAAATCACCACTGAAGGAGAAATAACTATGCGTCAATATGTATCTGACACCTTCTATTATGTAATGAATTTGTTCTTCATTCATAGTTCCACTCTGAGTCAATTGTTGTCGCAATGCCCCTATACCCTGTTCATGGTCTATTATGGTATATAGGGAATTGACATCTAGTGTACCCAGTATATATCCTTCCTTATATTGAATCTCTTCTAGCATCTGTACCAAGCTTACATTATATGCTCCTCCAGGAGGGCGTAACATCACGTCTTGGTAACCAGGGACCATACCGTGCTCGTGAGCTTGACGTAGTTGACGTCAAGCGGGCGTGAGGGGTGGTATTCGTTACACAGACTTCTTCCATTTAAGAACTTTGAAGGCCACTGTGTACCTGGGTACTATCAGTGCAGCATGAATTTTTTAGTACCCTTCTTCAGACCTGATCCTCCACATAATCCTGTCTCTGAGCTCTATAGGAATTTCTTTCCTTCACATGGCTTAATTTTTTTCTGATATGCATTGTTAGCTGTGAGACCTTATATAGACAGGAATGTGCCTTTTCACAATCCAAATCATGCCCAATTAACTGAATTTACCACAGGTGGACTCCAATCAAGGTGTAGAAACATCTCAATGATTATAAAGAGAAATGGGAGGTCCACAAAGCTAAGAGTCTGAATACTTTACACACAAAATGTTACTTTTTTCTTTTCAATAAATTTGCAAAAAAAGAAATCTAAATTCTCATTATGAGGAATTGAGTGCAAAGATATTTTTTTATTTTAGCTCAATGCTGTAACATAAAATGTGAAAAAGGTGAAAGGATCCTAACACTTTCCAAATGCATTGTAGTTATATTATTATGTTGTGACTATCTGCCAATAAAACAAGATTTAAAAAGCCACAAGAGTTTCATGAACCTCAATAAGGCCTCTTTTACACAGGCATTCCGGATTTTCTACGAATGCATCGTGTGTGCATTGTGGGATGAGCATGAGTGTGCACGCAATTTCAGTCAGTTTTGACTGCGATTGCGTTGTTCAGTTTTTAGATCCTTCTATCTTCATTCAGCAGGACCTGCGCTGACGTCACCATGCTCACTGTCGCGATTGTGTCCGGTTTTAAAAAGACTTTATCTTTTACTGGACTCTACCACGGTAATTCTGAACTTACAGACATTCTACTCCTTTCCATTTCTTACCTATTTCTATCCAACCAATCTGTTCGACTGGTAGGTATATTTATCTTGCAAGAAAATTTAAACTAGAACCTTCAGAATCACAGGTGCATATCAATGAAGCAAACATAATTACAAAAAAACAAAATGGCTGCACACCGTTATATATACAATCAATAGAGCTAAGAAATGGGGGTCATGCTAGATAAAAGAGGTACAATACCGACTATAAATGAGTAATGGAAGCTCTTAGCGCTGTAGGAGAGTCCCCGGGATAATAATGGACGGACGATACATGCCACCAGAGGTCCTGACCTCGGTGGAGTAAGAAACGGATCATCGCGGTTACAGCGGTGAATGCTGCTGGCGCAGCGTGTCCAGGCCGGTTCTTACTGGGAACAGGTAAAGAGCAAAGTGGGTGCCTGTTCCCCACGGCCAGCCCAGGTTTTTGGTGGAGCTGGGCCTTTAAAGAACCCAGCCTGCTGAAGATGGGGGGTGGGGTGTGTCTTGCTGTGCTGGAGATTTCCACAGAGTCAGTGCTGGTGAAGGAGAGTCTGGGCCACATTGTTATATGGGTGACATCCCCGTGGGCTACTGCATATCGCTAAGGAGGCATGGGAGCAACAGTCTACGCCTCATAAAAGTGTGATAGAGCACATAAAAAAAATGCAGGACCGAATAGGGGTCGTGTTGCCGATCGTCCGTGAGCATATGGAAGCGGTACAACTGGCCCAGAGTCGGGTATATAACCAATCCGCCCGGGTAAGGACATTTCACCCGGGTGACCGAGTTCTTGTACTCGTGCCCACGGTCGAGAGTAAATTCTTGGCCCGGTGGCAAGGACCCTATGAAGTTAAGGAGAAAGTGGGCCCAGTTGATTACAGGATATACCAGCCAGGACAGCGGAAGCCCAAACAGGTATATCATGTGAATCTACTAAAACCTTGGACAGACAGAGAGAGAGAGAATTTGTTTGGAGACAGCCCGCCCTCTGTCTGGACGGCAGGGAGTGACCCGGGGTCACCAGGGGTTCCGGAGAACGCCGCTGGGGTGACGATAGGGGACGGACTGTCGACCAAACAGGTCAGAGAATAGGGACGTATTCTCTGACCTTCCTGGACGTACCACCTTGATCGAGCATGACATTGTCACCGAGCCCCGGGTGAAAGTCCGCCTAAGACCATACCGAGTACTGGAGACTCGGCGACAAGCCATTTCGCAGGAGGTAAGATCGATGCTACATCTAGGGGTCATAGAAGAGTCAAAGAGCGAGTGGGCTAGCCCGATTGTCCTTATTCCCAAACCGGATGGTTCATTACGGTTCTGTAATGATTTTAGAAAATTAAATGAGGTATCAAAATTTGACGCCTATCCCATGCCTCGGGTGGACGAGTTGATTGAGCGGCTGGGAAAAGCCAGGTATTTTTCGATCCTAGATCTCACGGAAGGCTACTGGCAGGTACCTCTGACCGAGGCGGCAAAGGAGAAGACGGGCTTTTTCAGTGAAGGGTGTTGCCTTTTGGGTTGCATGGCGCTCCGGCTACGTTCCAGCGTCTGATGGATGTCGTCCTCAAGCCCCATCACCAGTATACCTCCGCGTATCTGGATGATATAGTCGTGTTCAGCCCGGACTGGGAGGGTAATTTGTCAAAACTTCAGGCAGTGATAGATTCTCTCAGAAAGGCGGGGTTGACCGCCAACCCCAAAAAAATGCTCGGTGGGACTAGAGGAAGCTCGCTATTTGGGGTATGTGATTGGACGCGGAGTCATTAGGCCCCAAGTGAATAAAGTTAAAGCAATCCAGAATTGGCCCAGGTCTCGTACGTCCAAGCAAGTAAGGTCATTTTTGGGCCTGATTGGGTATTACATGAGGTTCATTCCCCATTTTGCCACCTTGGCAGCCCCGTTAACCAGACTCTTGAAGAGTAGAAAGTCGGTGATGGTTCGCTGGGGGGAGCAGGAGGAGGAGGCGTTCTCCCATTTGAAGTCGGCCCTATGTGAGTTCCCGATTCTGGTGACGCCCGACTTCAAGCGGGAGTTTGTAGTTCAAACAGATGCCTCGGGAGTAGGACTAGGGCTGTGCTTTCCCAGGAGCTCAACGGCGAAGAGCACCCCGTGGTTTTTCTAAGCCGCAAGCTTACCCCAGCAGAAACCCAGTATAACATCGTAGAGAGAGTGCCTCGCCATCAAGTGGGCACTCGAGTCTCTCAGATATTACCTTTTAGGGAGAAGGTTCCGTCTGGTGACCGACCACTCCCTCTCTCCAGTGGATGAGTCGGGCTAAGGAGGGGAGCGCTCGGGTTACCAGGTAATTCTTGTCCCTCCAGAACTTTAAGTTCACTGTTGAGCACAGGGCCGGCCGCTTACAGGGGAACGCAGATGCCCTGTCCCGGGTACACTGCTGTGCATGAGTTCACCCCCTCAGGCTTGAACAGTATGTTCAAGCCCTCAGGGGTGAACAAAGGGGGGGGATATGTAGGAGAGTCCCCAAGATAATAATGGACGGACGATACGTGCCACCAGAGGTCCTTGCCTCGGTGGAGTAAGAAACGGATCATTGCGGTTACAGCGGCGAATGCTGCTGGCGCAGCGTGTCCGGGCCGGTTCTTACTGGGAATAGGTAAAGAGCAGGGTGGGTGTCTGTTCCCCACGGCCAGCCCAGGTTTTTGGTGGAGCTGGGACTTTAACCCCTTAAGGACACATGACGTACCGTTACAGCATGTTTCCCGAGTCCTTAAGGACAAATGACATACTGGTACGTCATGGCTTTAAAATGCGATTGCGGCGCTGCGGGGGTTAACCGGAACAGGATGACCGCTGAAATCCTTCAGCGGGCATCCTGTAACAACGCCAGGGGTGGGGTCATTTGACCCCCCCGTATCGGCGATCGCAGAAAACCGCAGGTCAATTCAGACCTGCGGTTTGCTGCGTTTCCGGTCCATTCGGGTCTCCGGTGACCCGATGAACCGGAAAAAGACTGCGATCGGTGGCGTGATTACACACCACTAATCGCAGTATGAAGATTTGGAGAGGCGGTGCTGGCCGTGGTACTGAATGCTGCTGTCCAGGGTGCTGATTGGTGCAGGGGAGAGAGGCGCAAGATTAAAACTTCCTGCGCTCCACTCTCCCCTCCACTTCCTGTTCTGCACGAGTACCCTGCAGCACCGTCCAGCACCAGCTCCTGAGTCCCCCCTAATCGTCATCCATCACCCTCCTCCAGGTAGGTTAGGGTCAGTTAGGGAGAGGTACCGTTAGGCAGAGATAGAAGGGAAAAGTTAGTTAGGAAAAAAAATGCACTTTTATCTAAACTTTTTTTTTGTTTCAGCTTTCAGACCCTAGACCCCCCCCGCCACCTGCCCCCCCCCCAGCATCTCTCTGATCAAGTCCTCAAGCCATATAATGCCATGCGCAAAACCAGGGCATGGTACAAAAAAGTTGCGGTCTACTTGGTACAGGTTGCCATGTACAACTCTTTTGTACTATCCCGAAGCGCTGGCAGCACAGGGACATTCCTCCAATTCTATGAGGCAGTCCTCAAGGACCTGATCTTTTCAGACCGGGAAAGAGCAGGCCGGAGTACCTCGGGAACTGGAGGCGCCCGGCCAACATTTTCCAGGTGTGGTCCCTCATACTGTAAAGAAGGGACGAACCCAAAAAAGATGCAGAGTGCATCACAAGAGGGGGATACGGAAGGACACCACCACTCAATGTGACACGTGCCCCGATAATCCGGGCCTCTGCGTTATCGATTGCTTCAGGGAGTATCACACTTCCATGGAGTACTAAATTTTTATAATCTCCAACAGTCCCCTAGAGAACATAAAAAACTATGGCTCTCAGACTTTGGAGACACGGAAACAATATTTTTTTCCCCAAAAATATTAGTTTTAGTGCAGGCATACTCAAACTGCGGCCCTCCAGATGTTGCAAAACTATAACTCCCAGCATGCCCAGACAACCTACAGCCATCAGCAGGGCATGGTGGGAATTGTAATTTTACAACATCTGGAGGGCCGCAGTTTTAGGATGCCTGCTTATTGTTTCCAAAGTCTGAGAGCCATACATATTGGGCATCGCCGCGTCCGGAAAAATCTTCTCTATAAAAATAACATTTAACCCAACCCCCCCAGATGAACAGCGTTAAAAAAAAATTAAAAAGTGTAAAAAAAAAAGCAATCACAAAAAGTGTAATAGCGAGCGATCAAAATGTCATATGCACCCCCAATTAGTGCCAATAATACTGCCATCTCATCCCGCAAAAAATGAACCCCTATATTAGATAGTCGCCCAACAAAAAAAATAAAAATTGTGCTCCCAGGCTATGGAGATACTAAAATATATTTTTTTGGTTCCTAAAATTATAATATAGTGTAAAATCTAAATAAATTCTAAAATGTAGACATATTAGGTATCGCTGCGTCCGTAAGAATCTGCCCTATAAAAATAACATTTGACCAAACCCCTCGGATGAACAGCGTTAAAAATATAAAATAAAAACGATGCCAAAATTTCCATTTGAATCCTTTTTTTCCGGTAATAAAGCAAGGGTTAACAGCCAAACAAAACTAAATATTTAAAGCCCTGATTCTTTACTTTGCAGGAACACCCCATATGTGGTCGTAAATGGCTATATAGCCACACGGCAGGGCGTAGAACGAAGGGAATGCCATATGGTTTCTGGAAGGCAGATTTTGATGGACTGTTTTTTTTGACACCATGTCCCATTTGAAGCCCCCCTGATGTAGCCTAGACTAGAAACTCCAAAAAAGTGACCCCCATCTAGGAAACTACACCCCTCAAGGTATTCAAAAGTTACTGTACAAACTTTGTTAACCCTTTCGGTGTTCCACAAAACTAAATAGAGAATGTAGAAAAATTTTAGAATTTACATTTTTTGTTACCTTGCCTCAAAAAAGTGTAATATAGAGCAACCAAAAATCATATTTACCCCTAAAATAGTCCCAAAACAACAACCACCTTATCCCGTAGTTTCCTAGATGGGGTCATTTTTATGGAGTTTCTACTCTAGGGGTGCATCAGGGGGGCTTGAAAGGGTACATGGTGTAAATAAACCAGTCCAGCAAAATCTGCCTTCCAAAAACCATATGGCATTCCCCTTCTTCTATGTCCTGCCGTTTAGCCAAATAGTAGTTTACGACCACATATGGGGTGTTTCTGCAAACTACAGAATCAGGGCAACCCATATTGAGTTTTGTTTGGCTGTTAACCCATTTTTTCCAGTAATAAAGTAAGGGTTAAAATGGAAAATTTTCCAAAAAATAGAAATTCCAAAATTGTTTCTCCATCTGCCATTAACTCTTGTGGAACACCTAAAGGGTTAACAAAGTTTGTAAATCCAGTTTTGAATACCTTGAGGGGTGTACTTTCTTAGATGGAGTCGCTTTTTTGGAATTTCTATTCTAGGGGTGCAAGGGGAGCCTTGAAATGGGACATGGTATAAACAAGACCAGTCCTGCAAAATCTGCCTTCCAAAACCCATATGGCGTTCCCCTCTTTCTATGTCCTCCCGTTTGGCCAAACAGTAGTTTAGGACCACATATGGGGTGTTTTTGCAAACTACAGAATCAGGGCAACCCATATTGAGTTTTGTTTGGCAGTTAACCCTTACTTTATTGCTGGAAAAAATGGGTTAAAATTGAAAATTTAAAAAAAAAATAGAAATTTCTAAATTGGTTCTCCATCTGCCATTAACTCTTGTGGAACACCTAAAGGGTTAACAAAGTTTGTAAACCCAGTTTTGAATACCTTGAGGTGTGTACTTTCTTAGATGGAGTCACTTTTTTGGAATTTATATTCTGGCGTTCCCCTCCTTCTATGTCCTCCCGTTTGGCCAAACAGTAGTTTACGACCACATATGGGGTGTTTCTGCAAACTACAGAATCAGGGCAACCCATATTGAGTTTTTTTTTGCAGTTAACCCTTGTTTTTTTCCTGGAAAAAAATTTATTATATTGGAAAATGTAAGCCTCACAAAGTGACTTCAAACCTGAACTGGTCCATAAAAAGTGGGATTTGGAAGATTTCTGAAAAATTAAAAAATTTGCTTCTAAACTTCAAAGCTATGTAACATCCCCAAAAAATAAAATATCATTCCCAAAATGATACAAACATGAAGTAGACATATGGGGAATGTAAAGTCATCACAATTTTTGGGGGTATTACTATGTATTACAGAAGTAGAGAAACTGAAACTTTGAAATTTGCTAATTTTTCCAAATTTTGGGTAAATTTGGTATTTTTTTATGGAAAAAAACTAACTTTTTGGACCCAATTTTAGCAGTGTCATGAAGTACAATATGTGACGAAAAAACAATCTCAGAACGGCCTGGTTAAAGTCAAAGCATTTTAAAGTTATCAGCACTTAGAGACACTGGTCAGATTTGCAAAAAATGGCTGTGTCCTTAAGGGGTTAAAGAACCCAGCCTGCTGAAGATGGGGGGTGGGGTGTGTCTTGCTGGGCTGGAGAGTCTGGGCGCAGCACACATTGAAGGATAGCCCTGGGACCTGTGGTGCTACTAGCCGATGGGGCTCTGGCCTTAGGGAGACAAAGGCAGGTAGCCTAGAAGCCTGCAGGACCGGAGTGGTCTGTCCAGAAACAAGGTGACTCAAACCTGCTGTTTATTTTCTATGGAAGGACTTTTGTTCTATGCACTATGTGGATATGCACCTGTGTGGCCTGCACATTGCCTGTTATGCCTTTGGTGTGAATAAAGTCACTGTGTATCACAAAGACTGTCTGTGATTGCCTCAATACTGCCGCCGCTACCGTTGCATACCACGAGCACATCCCCACAGCGCAAATACGTGTCAGCCCATCTACCAGGCGTCAAAGTGGCTTCCGCAGATGGGTCCCTAACACTAAATATACTGCCTCACTTTGGACTTGCTTAAGCCTACATTATTCAGGGCAGTTTAGGAACCAGCTACAAACATACTCTGCTCAGAAGTCCCAGGTAGATGGGCGTGTTCAGTCTAAAAGAGGTGCTACCCTCAATATATTGCAAGAAAATTTAGACTAGAACCTTCAGAATCACAGGTGCATATCCATGAAGCAAACATAATTACAAAAAAAAAAATGGCTGCACACTGTTATATATACAAACAATAGAGCTAAGAAATGGGGGTCATTCTAGATAAGTGGTACAATACAGACTATTAATGGAAGCTCTTAGCGCACATACGTGTCGTGCCCATCTACCAGGCGTCAAGGTGGCTTCCGCAGATGGGTCCCTAACACTAAATATACTGCCTCACTTTGGACTTACTTAAAGGGGTTATCCGAGTTCTGAAAAAAAATAATATAGCACTGAATATCTGATATATAACTGAGCTAAGCAAGTTTTATGCAAAAAAATATATATATTTCCTCATTTCCCTGGTTCTTTTCTGGCCCTTTGTTTACATGCAATAAAAACAATCTCTGCCCCTCCCCCTGCTCTGCTAAGGGAGTGAATACAAGAGCTGCCCTAAGTGACATGTCTGCCTGCTGGGAGACTCTGCAGCTTGTTGTATGTGTAGGACTACAAGTCCCAGCTGTATAATGACACTGCTAAGGGAGTGGATACAAGAGCTGCCCTGAGTGAGAAAACAGCAACTTGTAAGTGTAGAACTACAAGTCCCACCTGTATAATGACACTGCTAATACACACAGGATCTTCCCCCTACCTGTAATGCTTTGCAGAATTTCTCTTTCAGCTCCTGTGCCCAGCATTTGTCTCCTCACTGCTTGCAGCTACACAGTAAACACTTCAGCCCTGAGTCTGTGCAGCTGAAGGGGTTAAGATTCCTAGGATAGAACACACAGCCGGCAGTGAAGGGGGCGCGGCCAGCACAGTGACGTTTCGTTTACAGGCTTGTAAACGACCTTTATCAGAGCAGGGAGAGAAGCTGACATCACAGGTCATGTAACCCTCAGTGAATTCTGAGAAACCAGCCACTGGAGATAAAGTGAGTGAATTGGAAAGCTGTTACATTTGCCCAGTTAGGAACATAGAAAGAACAAAAAAATAACTCGGACAACCCCTTTAAGCCTACAATATTCAGGGGACTGTAAGAACCAGCTACAAACGTACTCTGCTCAGAAGTCCCAGGTAGATGGGCGTGCTCAGTCTAAAAGAGGTGCTACCCTCAATATATTGCAAGTAGGGATGAGCAAACCCGAACTGTATAGTTCGGGTTCTTACCGAATTTTGGGGTGTTCGTGACACGGACCCGGACTCGAACCCGAACATTTACGTCTGGGTTCGGGGCTTTCTTAGTGCTTTTTGAAAGGCTGCAAAGCAGCCAATCAACAAGCTTCATACTACTTGCCCCAAGAGGCCATCACAGCCATGCCTACTATTGGCATGGCTGTGATTGGCCAGTGCAGCATGTGACCCAGCCTCTATTTAAGCTGGAGTCACGTAGCGCCGCACGTCACTCTGCTCTGATCAGTGTAGGGATAGGATGCAGCTGCTGCTGTTAGGGCCAGATTAGGCAGGGATTTACTCATCAAAAACACTTAATGAAGTGATCGATCTACAGCTGTGTATCATTCAACTTCTGCTAGTTAATTGCTTATTGTTTTTAGGCTGCCCAGTGCGTTTTTCTGTCACTTTTTTCTGGGGTGATCGGCGGCCATTTTGTGTCTTGTAATGCACCAGCACAAGCTGCCACCAGGTCCATTTAACCATCAATAGTGTGTTGTTGTTTTTTTTGCTATATCCTACATCAGGGGCTTGGCTGTGCATGCTATTTTATTGAGTGGTGAAATACAATTGCCAAAATAGCAGTACTCTAAATCTGGTGTTTCAGCTGTGGCTAGCCAATTGTAATACTGTCTGCTGTCTGGCAAATGATATATTTTTTTCTGAGTTGAAATTCAATTAAATCACAGAAAATATGCACCAAATGGATATACCACTGACTATACTGGCTAGTCATAAATGCAGATATTAAAAGCTGAGACTTTTGCCAATATATTCCTGTCAGGAAAATATCGGAGCCCATCATGCACCACGTCACGGTCACTCAGCATGGCAAGGGGTCCTACCACTACGCTAACTATGGTGTGAACTTGCCATGCTGAGTGACCGTGACGTGGTGCATGATGGGCTCCGATATTTATGTTAGGGGTTGAGCAGCTCCCCCAGAATTGCCACTATATTTCTGTGTTTGTGTGTTGTAATCCAATTCGTAAATTAGCAATTCCCTAAATCAGTGGTTTTTGCTGTAGCAGGCCAAGTTTAAAAATATCCATAAAAGGGTATATTACATTAAAGGTGCTGATAGGGTCATCCTCAATAACTTCACACGCTACCGTTCTTTTCCAAGTCTAATTCTGTCCGTAAAGGGATACCTGTCACCCAGGGCCTAAATACTAGGCCTACAATTTATATTCAGCTAAATCTGTGGTTACTGCTGTGCCTGTATTAGTGTAATACGGTACTTAAATAGATAGCCAGATAGTGTTAGGTGCCTGTAAAAAAGGCCTGAATTTGAATTCAATACATTGGGCCAAATAATTTTTTTCTTATTGTGGTGAACGGTAACAATGAGGAAAACATAGAGTAAGGGACGCGGACATGGTCGTGGTGGTGTTAGTGGACCCTCTGGTGCTGGGAGAGGACGTGGCCGTTCTGCCACAGCCACACATCCTAGTGAACCAACTACCTCAGGTCCCAGTAGCTGCCAGAATTTACAGCGATATTTGGTGGGGCCCAATGCCGTTGTAAGGATGGTAAGGCCTGAGCAGGTACAGGCATTAGTCAATTGGGTGGCCGACAGTGGATCCAGCACGTTCACATTATCTCCCACCCAGTCTTCTGCAGAAAGCGCACAGATGGTGCCTGAAAACCAAGCCCATCAGTCTGTCACATCACCCCCATGCATATCAGGGAAACTGTCTGAGCCTCAAGTTGTGCAGCAGTCTCTTATGTTGTTTGAAGACTCTGCTGGCAGGGTTTCCCAAGGGCATCCACCTAGCCCTTTCCCCAGCGGTGGAAGACATAGAATGCACTGACGCACAACCACTTATGTTTCCTGATGATGAGGACATGGGAATACCACCTCAGCACGTCTCTGATGACGAAACACAGGTGCCAACTGCTGCGTCTTTCTGCAGTGTGCAGACTGAACAGGAAGTCAGGGAGGAAGACTTGGTGGAAGATGATGCAGGGGACGATGAGGTCCTAGACCCCACATGGAATGAAGGTCGTGCCACTGACTTTCAGAGTTCAGAGGAAGAGGCAGTGATGAGACCGAGCCAACAGCGTAGCAAAAGAGGGAGCAGGGGGAAAAGCAGAACACCCGCCGCCAAGAGAGTTCGCCTGCTACTGGCCACCACCACCTGGGACCGAGCACCCCAAAGGCAGCTTCAAGGAGTTCCCTGGCGCGGCAGTTCTTCAAACAATGTGCTGACGACAAGACCCGAGTGGTTTGTACGCTGTGCCATCAGAGCCTGAAGCGAGGCATTAACGTTCTGAACCTTAGCACAACCTGCATTACCAGGCATCTGCATGCAAAGCATGAACTGCAGTGGAGTAAACACCTTAAAAACAAGGAACTCACTCAGGCTCCCCCTGCTACCTCTTCTGCTGCTGCCGCCTCGGCCTCTTCCTCCGCCTCGGGAGGAACGTTGGCACCTGCCACCCAGCAATCAGAGGATGTACCACCAACACCACCACCTCCGTCACCAAGCATCTCCACCATGTCACACGGCAGCGTTCAGCTCTCCATCTCACAAACATTTGAGAGAAAGCGTAAATTCTCACCTAGCCACCCTCGATCCCTGGCCCTGAATGCCAGCATTTCTAAACTACTGGCCTATGAAATGCTGTCATTCAGGCTGGTGGACACAGACAGCTTCAAACAGCTCATGTCGCTTGTTGTCCCACAGTATGTTGTTCCCAGCCGCCACTACTTCTCCAAGAGAGCCGTGCCTTCCCTGCACAACCAAGTGTCCGATAAAATCAAGTGTGCACTGCGCAACACCATCAGTGGCAAGGTCCACCTAACCACAGATAGGTGGACCACTAAGCACGGCTAGGGACGCTATATCTCCCTAACTGAACACTGGGTAAATGTAGTGGCGGCTGGGCCCCAGGCGCAGAGCTCTTTAGCGCACGTCCTTCCGCCACCAAGGGTCGCAGGGCAACATTCTTTGCCTCCTGTAGCCTCCTCCTCCTACTCGGCTTCCTCCTCCTCTTCTTCTACCTGCTCATCCAGTCAGCCACACTCCTTCACCACCAACTTCAGCGGGGTAAACCAGTGGTGGGTGACATGAAACCTGATTCTCTGCTATGGGACCTCTCTCCAATTGATATTGGTTAATTATATATATATATTTTTATTCATTTCCCTATCCATATTTGTTTGCAGGGGATTTACCTACATTTTGCTGCCTTTTGCAGCCCTCTAGCCCTTTCCTGGGCTATTTTACAGCCTTTTTAGTGCCGAAAAGTTCGGGTCCCCATTGACTTCAATGGAGTTCGGGTTCGGGGCGAAGTTCGGGTCGAGTTCGGATCCCAAACCCGAACTTTTTCGGGAAGTTCGGCCGAACTTCTCAAACCCGAACATCCAGGTGTTCGCTCAACTCTAATTGCAAGAAAATTTAGACTAGAACCTTCAGAATCACAGGTGCATATCCATGAAGCAAACATAATTACAAAAAACAAAATGGCTGCACACCGTTATATATACAAACAATAGAGCTAAGAAATGGGGGTCATTCTAGATAAAAGTGGTACAATACCGACTATAAATGAGTAATGGAAGCTCTTAGCACACATACGTGTCGGGCCCATATACCTGTCACGGCTGAGAATGGGGAAAACCCTCAGCCGTGCGATGCCAGAAGATGTTGGTTGCTGCATGGCCAGGACAGAGCTCACGGAGCAGGTCACCTCCTATCATATCCCTAACTCTGACCCTGTCTCCTAGCCGTATGAGCCGACCCTGATGGTAGGAGGGCTCATACACCGGAACCTAAAGATTCCTACTAGCCCTCATGGTGGCCCTCAACTAAGAGCAGGGTAAGACAAACTGTTACTCCTAGGCACGGAGGAACAGGAGTCTCACTGGCCAAGCTACAAGAAAAGGGGAACAAAAACAACTTATGGCAATGACAGGTAAATGCAAAGAGCACAACACCCACCTGCCACAGACAACAAAGCCTGGAACCCATGTGCAAGTGCTGCTGTCCAGAACACAAACGGACAGAGCACACACCACACATCACACAAGAACCCAGGCCATAAGCTGCACCAAACAAGCATACCAAACACACACCTTCATAACATCATGAGTAACATAAACTTAACATCACATATAAACATTTATGACCACAAGGGTGGCCCTCACTGGCAGATGGTAAAAGACCAGGAGGATGACTCCAGCTTACAAACAAGGCTGGAGTACCCCTCAGACTTCTGATCTTAACTGAGGCTTTATAGCCCATGTAGCCACACCCACACACAGACACACCCAGTGTTCACACAAAGAAGGGAGTTAACCCTTCCTACACCATGTCAGGGAAGACAGCCACTTAAAGGGGAAGTGTACTCATAACATAAATCCTGTGCACACCAAAACAACAAAAGTGCACATATACAAAGACAGGTTGCCTGGTGCAACCACATGCACTAAACAGCAAGCTGCCTAGCACCAGCTCAGGCTGCTATACTGCCACATACATTATGTTGCCAGCGGCAACCACAGGTGAAGCAACATACTACAGCCCTCAACCTGTGATTGACAACAAGACAAGACCGCAGGCAACTGCATGCGGTTCCAGGAGTCACGGCCATGACCATGGTCGTGACACTACCAGGCGTCAAGGTGGCTTCCTCAGATGGGTCCCTAATAGGGATGAGCGAACCCGAACTGTATACATTTTCGTAAAAGTCTGGGTTCGGGTTCGGTGTTCGGCGCTTTCTTGGCGCTTTTTGAAAGGCTGCAAAGCAGCCAATCAACAAGCGTCATACTACTTGCCCTAAGAGGCCATCACAGCCTTGCCTACTATTGGCATGGCTGTGATTGGCCAGTGCAGCATGTGACCCAGCCTCTATATAAGCTTGGGTCACGTAGCGCTTGCACGTCACTCTGCTGATTCAAGCATAGGGAGAGGTTGCTGCTGCGACGTTAGGGCGAGATTAGGCAGATTAACTCCTCCAAAAGACTTCATTCTGTGATCGATCTCCAGCTGTGGATCATTGAAGTGCTAATATCGAATTGCTCACTTTTTTTAAGCTGCCCAGAGCGTTTTTACATCACTTTTTTCTGGGGTGATCGGCGGCCATTTTGTGGCTTGTGGTGCGCCAGCACAAGCTACCACCAAGTGCTTTTAACCATCAATAGTGTGGTTATTTTTTGCTATATCCTACATCAGCTGCAAGCTGAGCCTGTGTCACCGAAGTGCATTTAACCATCAACAGTCTGGTTATTTTTTGCCCATATACTACATCAGGTGCAGGCTGAGCCTGTGTCACCCAAGTGCATTTAACCATCAACAGTGTGGTTATTTTTTGGCCATATACTACATCAGGTGCAGGCTGAGCCTGTGTCACCCAAGTGCATTTAACCATCAACAGTGTGGTTAATTTTTGGCCATATACTACATCAGGTGCAGGCTGAGCCTGTGTCACCCAAGTGCATTTAACCATCAATAGTGTGGTTATTTTTTGGCCATGTACTACATCAGGGGCAAGTTGAGCCTGTCACCCAGCACCTAAAAAATAGACCTAAAATTTCTATTCAACCAAATCTGTACTGTTTTAGCTGGTCAAGGTATTTGTAGTGACCGTAAAAGCACAGTTTTTGTTCTGGGTTGAAAAACTATTCCCAAATTTGCCATTCTCAAAATAAGTAGTTTATGCTATATCAGGCCTACTTGAAATCTATCCCAAAAAGGATATCTTAGATTCAAGGTGCTGATAGTGTCATTCAGAAAAACTTAACACACACGCTACCGTGCAGATACAAGTCTAATTCTGTAATTAAACGTATACCTGTCACACAGCGCAAAAAAATAGGCCTCACATTTCTATTCAACCAAATCTGTACTGTTTTAGCTGGTCAAGTTATTTGTAGTGACCGTAAAAGCACAGTTTTTGTTCTGGGTTGAAAAACTATTCCCAAATTTGCCATTCTCAAAATAAGTAGTTTATGCTATATCAGGCCTACTTGAAATCTATCCCAAAAAGGATATCTTAGATTCAAGGTGCTGATAGTGTCATTCAGAAAAACTTAACACACACGCTACCGTGCAGATACAAGTCTAATTCTGTGATTAAACGTATACCTGTCACACAGCGCAAAAAAAAATAGGCCTCACATTTCTATTCAACCAAATCTGTACTGTTTTAGCTGGTCAAATTATTTGTAGTGACCGTAAAAGCACAGTTTTTGTTCTGGGTTGAAAAACTATTCCCAAACTTGCCATTCTCAAAATAAGTAGTTTATGCTATATCAGGCCTACTTGAAATCTATCCCAAAAAGGATATCTTAGATTCAAGGTGCTGATAGTGTCATTCAGAAAAACTTAACACACACGCTACCGTGCAGATACAAGTCTAATTCTGTGATTAAACGTATACCTTTCACACAGCGCAAAAAAAAATAGGCCTCACATTTCTATTAAACCAAATCTGTACTGTTTTAGCTGGTCAAGTTATTTGTAGTGACCGTAAAAGCACAGTTTTTGTTCTGGGTTGAAAAACTATTCCCAAATTTGCCATTTTCAAAATTGTGTTGAACGGGAACAATGAGGAAAACATCTAATAAGGGACGCGGACGTGGACATGGTCGTGGTGGTGTTAGTGGACCCTCTGGTGCTGGGAAAGGACGTGGCCGTTCTGCCACACGTCCTAGTGAACCAACTACCTCAGGTCCCAGTAGCCAGCAGAATTTACAGCGATATTTGGTGTGGCCCAATGCCGTTCTAAGGATAGTAAGGCCTGAGCAGGTACAGGCATTAGTCAATTGGGTGGCCGACAGTGCATCCAGCACGTTCACATTATCTCCCACCCAGTCTTCTGCAGAAAGCGCACAGATGGCGCATGAAAACCAAGCCCATCAGTCTGTCACATCACCCCCAGGCATATCAGGGAAACTGTCTGAGCCTCAAGTTATGCAGCAGTCTCTTATGCTGTTTGAAGACTCTGCTGCCAGGGTTTCCCAAGGGCATCCACCTAGCCCTTCCCCAGGGGTGGAAGAGATAGAATGCACTAACGCACAACCACTTATGTTTCTTGATGTTGAGGACATGGGAATACCACCTCAGCACGTCTCTGATGATGACGAAACACAGGTGCCAACTGCTGCGTCTTTCTGCAGTGTGCAGACTGAACAGGAGGTCAGAGATCAAGACTGGGTGGAAGACGATGCAGGGGACGATGAGGTCCTAGACCCCACATGGAATGAAGGTCGTGCCACTGACTTTCAGAGTTCGGAGGAAGAGGCAGTGGTGAGACCGAGCCAACAGCGTAGCAAAAGAGGGAGCAGTGGGCAAAATCAGAACACCCGCCGCCAAGAGACTCCGCCTGCTACTGACCGCCGCCATCTGGGACCGAGCACCCCAAAGGCAGCTTCAAGGAGTTCCCTGGCATGGCACTTCTTCAAACAATGTGCTGACGACAAGACCCGAGTGGTTTGCACGCTGTGCCATCAGAGCCTGAAGCGAGGCATTAACGTTCTGAACCTTAGCACAACCTGCATGACCAGGCACCTGCATGCAAAGCATGAACTGCAGTGGAGTAAACACCTTAAAAACAAAGAAGTCACTCAGGCTCCCCCTGCTACCTCTTCTGCTGCTGCCGCCTCGGCCTCTTCTGCTGCTGCCGCTGCCTTGGCCTCTTCCTCCGCCTCTGGAGGAACGTTGGCACCTGCCGCCCAGCAAACATGGGTTGTACCACCAACACCACCACCTGCGTCACCAAGCATCTCAACCATGTCACACGGCAGCGTTCAGCTCTCCATCTCACAAACATTTGAGAGAAAGCGTAAATTCCCACCTAGCCACCCTCGATCCCTGGCCCTGAATGCCAGCATTTCTAAACTACTGGCCTATGAAATGCTGTCATTTAGGCTGGTGGACACAGACAGCTTCAAACAGCTCATGTCGCTTGCTGTCCCACAGTATATTGTTCCCAGCCGCCACTACTTCTCCAAGAGAGCCGTGCCTTCCCTGCACAACCAAGTGTCCGATAAAATCAAGTGTGCACTGCGCAACGCCATCTGTGGCAAGGTCCACCTAACCACAGATACGTGGACCAGTAAGCACGGCCAGGGACGCTATATCTCCCTAACTGCACACTGGGTAAATGTAGTGGCGGCTGGGCCCCAGGCGGAGAGCTGTTTGGCGCACGTCCTTCCGCCGCCAAGGATCGCAGGGCAACATTCTTTGCCTCCTGTCTCCTCCTTTTCCTACTCAGCTTCCTCCTCCTCTTCTTCCACCTGCTCATCCAGTCAGCCACACACCTTCACCACCAACTTCAGCACAGCCCCGGGTAAACGTCAGCAGGCCGTTCTGAAACTCATATGTTTGGGGGAAAGGCCCCACACCGCTCAGGAGTTGTGGCGGGGTATAGAACAACAGACCGACGAGTGGTTGCTGCCGGTAAGCCTCAAGCCCGGCCTGGTGGTGTGCGATAATGGGTGAAATCTCGTTGCAGCTCTGGGACTAGCCGGTTTGACGCACATCCCTTGCCTGGCGCATGTGCTGAATTTGGTGGTGCAGAAGTTCATTCGCAACTACCCCGACATGTCAGAGCTGCTGCATAAAGTGCGGGCCGTCTGTTCGCGCTTCCGGCGTTCACACCCTGCTGCTGCACGCCTGTCTGCGCTACAGCGTAACTTCGGCCTTTCCGCTCACCGCCTCATATGCGATGTGCCCACCAGGTGGAACTCCACCTTGCACATGCTGGACAGACTGTGCGAGCAGCAGCAGGCCATAGTGGAGTTTCAGCTGCTGCACGCACGGGTCAGTTGCACAGCGGAACAGCACCACTTCACCACCAATGACTGGGCCTCCATGCGAGACCTGTGTGCCCTGTTGCGCTGTTTCGAGTACTCCACCAACATGGCCAGTGGCGATGACGCCGTTTTCAGCGTTACAATACCACTTCTATGTCTCCTTGAGAAAACACTTAGGGCGATGATGGAAGAGGAGGTGGCCGAGGAGGAAGAGGGGTCATTTTTAGCACTTTCAGGCCAGTCTCTTCGAAGTGACTCAGAGAGAGGTTTTTTGCAACAGCAGAGGCCAGGTACAAATGTGGCCAGACAGGGTCCACTACTGGAGGACGAGGAGGACGAGGATGAGGAGGAGGTGGAGGAGGATGAGGATGAAGCATGTTCACAGCGGGGTGGCACCCAAAGCAGCTCGGGCCCATCACTGGTGCGTGGCTGGGGGGAAACACAGGACGATGACGATACGCCTTCCACAGAGGACAGCTTGTCCTTACCTCTGGGCAGCCTGGCACACATGAGCGACTACATGCTGCAGTGCCTGCGCAACGACAGAAGAGTTGCCCACATTTTAACGTGTGCGGACTACTGGGTTGCCACCCTGCTGGATCCCCGGTACAAAGACAATGTGCCCACCTTACTTCCTACACTGGAGCGTGATAGGAAGATGCGCGAGTACAAGCGCACGTTGGTAGACGCGCTACTGAGAGCATTCCCAAATGTCACAGGGGAACCAGTGGAAGCCCAAGGCGAAGGCAGAGGAGGAGCAAGAGGTCGCCAACGCAGCTGTGTCACGGCCAGCTCCTCTGAGGGCAGGGTTAGCATGGCAGAGATGTGGAAAAGTTTTGTCACCACGCCACAGCTAACTGCACCACCACCTGATACGGAACGTGTTAGCAGGAGGCAACATTTCACTAACATGGTGGAACAGTACCTGTGCACACCCCTCCACGTACTGACTGATGGTTCGGCCCCATTCAACTTCTGGGTCTCCAAATTGTCCACGTGGCCAGAGCTAGCCTTTTATGCCTTGGAGGTGCTGGCCTGCCCGGCGGCCAGCGTTTTGTCTGAACGTGTATTCAGCACGGCAGGGGGCGTCATTACAGACAAACGCAGCCGCCTGTCTACAGCCAATGTGGACAAGCTGACGTTCATAAAAATGAACCAGGCATGGATCCCACAGGACCTGTCCATCCCTTGTGCAGATTAGATATTAACTACCTTCCCTTAACAATATATTATTCTACTCCAGGGCACTTCCTCATTCAATCCTATTTTTATTTTCATTTTACCATTATATTGCGGGGCAACCCAAAGTTGAATGAACCTCTCCTCTGTCTGGGTGCCGGGGCCTAAATGTGTGACAGTGGCCTGTTCCAGTGGTGGGTGACGTGGGGCCTGATTCTCTTCTATGACATGAAGACTGATTCTGTGCTGACATAAGGCCAGATTCTCTGTTACGGGACCTCTCTCCTCTGTCTGGGAGCCGGGGCCTAAATATGTGACAGTGGCCTGTTCCAGTGGTGGGTGACGTGAAGCCTGATTCTCTGCTATGACATGAAGACTGATTCTGCGCTGACATAAGGCCAGATTCTCTGTTACGGGACCTCTCTCCTCTGTCTGGGTGCCTGGGCCTAAATATGTGACAGTGGCCTGTTCCAGTGGTGGGTGACGTGAAGCCTGATTCTCTGCTATGACATGAAGACTGATTCTGCGCTGACATAAGGCCTGATTCTCTGTTACGAGACCTCTCTCCTCGGTCTGGGTCCCGGGGCCTAAATGTGTGACAGTGGCCTGCTCCAGTGGTGGGTGACGTGAAGCCTGATTCTCTGCTATGACATGAAGACTGATTCTGTGCTGACATGAAGCCAGATTCTTTGCTATGGCATGAAGAGACTGATTCTTTGCTGACGTGAAGCCAGATTCTCTGCTATGGGACCTCTGTCCAATTGATATTGGTTAATTTTTATTTTTTTAATTTTTATTTTAATTCATTTCCCTATCCACATTTGTTTGCAGAGGATTTACCTACATGTTGCTGCCTTTTGCAGCCCTCTAGCTCTTTCCTGGGCTGTTTTACAGCCTTTTTAGTGCCCAAAAGTTCGGGTCCCCATTGACTTCAATGGGGTTCGGGTTCGGGACGAAGTTCGGGTCGGGTTCGGATCCCGAACCCGAACATTTCCGGGAAGTTCGGCCGAACTTCTCGAACCTGAACATCCAGGTGTTCGCTCAACTCTAGTCCCTAACACTAAATATACTGCCTCATTTTGGACTGACTTAAGCCTACAATATTCAGGGCAGTGTAGTAACCAGCTACAAACGTACTCTGCTCAGAAGTCCCAGGTAGATGGGCGTGTTCAGTCTAAAAGAGGTGCTACCCTCAATATTTTTCAAGAAAATTTAGACTAGAACCTTTAGAATCACAGGTGCATATCCATGAAGCAAACATAATTACAAAAAACAAAATGGCATCTCTATTGTTTGTATATATAACGGTGTGCAGCCATTTTGTTTTTTGTAGGTATATTTATCTGTCAGTTTTAATGTATATATTTTTTGTGCATAGTTTTTAGAATAAAATTTAGTTTTTAAAATTTAGATTTAATCGTTCCAGTTTTGCCCTTGTTACTTGATCATATGGTCTATACTAAGAACTCTGTCCTCAGAAGAGACATACTACCGCATTGTCTTATTTCTATAAATTGTTAATTGGTTAGCTAGGTTGCAAATAACCGTTTCTTCCCTTTAGGCTTAGCTAGCCGTGGTCTCTTCGCCCCGATTCAATACAACGAGTGGTGGCAGCAAATTAATTTGATTTCCAGCACGAAATCAATCACTTTATTTTACTGATTGTACATACAATCGAGATTGTATCATGTATGGACACACTAACCAATCTTAAACATCTACTGTTCCTCTACCCACCTCTGACCCCAGCATTGAAGGTAACTCTCCGTAGCTGACTTAATACGTCACTGGTCAGCTGGCGGAAACCTGTGGCACTGCATTCGTGCAGACCTTAAAGAGTGACCCCAGTCTGGAGATGCTTAGGGCTCAAGCCAGCCAGCCTCCAGGCGAGGGCACTCCATATAAGGTCCATTGGGAGAACATCCGACTGTACTGTGAAGCTGTACAGCCTGCAAAAGGTGACGCACGTAAGAACATGAGACAGCTGGTAGTCCCTAGGGAATTGTGGGCACAGGTGCTCAAAGCAGCCCACGACATTCCACTAGCAGGACATTTGAGTGTCAGAAAGACCCACAAACGTGTTCAGAACCATTTTTACTGGCCCACGATGGGAAAGGACATAAATAATTTGTCACGAGGTAGCATCACAGGTATTAAGATAGAGCGGAGGTGCACCCCCTGAGCTGCCACGCGGTCCCTGCCTACTTGCACCACCCGCCCTAGGTGAAGGGGCGCGACTGGGCGACAGTCCCTGACCTGAGTAAGTGCAAGCAGAGAGATAGAGACAGCAGGGAAGAAGACAGCCAATGAGAGGTAGTACTCGAGCAGACAGAGAGGTGGAACAAGCAAGGTACCACCAAAAACGGAAGGGCGAGGCAGGTCAACTAGCCGGGGTCAGTCCAGGAGGTCACATCAGTACGAGGGAGGAGACAGAGACAGATCCGAGAGCGGGCCGGGGTCAAAATCCGGGAGGTCACGTCAGTACAAGAGAAGAGGTAAAGACAAAATCCAAAAGCAAGCCGAGGTCAAAATCCGAGAGGTAGCGTCAAGGTTCAGGGAGAAGGCAGAAGAGGTGTCAGGAAGCAGATCAAGGGTCAAATACAAAGGTAAGCTTAATAACAATAATAATACACAGCCTAAGTGACCAAAATCACAGGCAACCTGTAGCTAGCAGGTTGCCTGTATTTATAGTGGGGAGTGAGGGTCATGTGACGTGGCCAGCGTCACATGACCGACAGACAGACAAGTCGAGCACCGAGTGATCAGCTCGACGCTCAAGGCAGACCTAGGAGCAGGGAGCCTCCCAGCTAGCAAAAGCCGCCCGGGAACGAGGCCGAACACAGATCCTCGCTCCCGGAACTAAGCAGCAGGTCTGCAGCTGATGGGAGACCGAGTGCGCCTTCGGCACCCTGTTACATAATACTGCCGATCGTGTACCACTTGCTAGAGGGTTAAGAAGGCTGGGGGTACCCTCAAAGCTCCTTTGCAGCCACTGCTGGTGATCACAGAACCCTTCCAGAGGGTGACAGTGGATATCATTGGTCCCCTCCCCATTCCTAGCAGTTCTGGCAAGCGCTACATCTTAACAGTCGTGAACTACGCCACCCGTTATCCAGAGGCGGTAGCACTGTCTTCGCTTAGGTCTGCCACGGTAGCAGATGCCTTAATTGGGATTTTCTCTCGTGTGGGGTTCCGCGCCGAGATGATCTCTGATCAGGGCTCCTGCTTCATGTCGGAGCTAATGGAAGCCTTCCGTGAGAGAATGCAAATTAAGCACACCACTTCCAGCCCATATCACCCCCAAACCAAAGGCTTGTGCGATGGAATGGAACATTAAAGCAAATGTTGGCAACATTCGTAGAATCGCATGGAAAAGACTGGGAGCGGCACCTGCCTCATTTGCTGTTTGCTTACAGAAAAGTGCCACAGGAGTCCACTGGATTTTTACCCTTTGAACTCCTATATGGACAAGATGTCTGAGGGCCTTTAAAATTGATTCGGGCGACCTGGGAGGGAAAAGGTGTCCCTCAGAAGTCTCCGTGGTTGAATATGTACTAAACTTTCTGGACAAGATGGAGTCCTTTATGGCCATGATGATGAGAAACCTCTCAAAGGCACTGGCCAAGCAAAAGGCCTGGTATGACCAACACGCCAGAGACCAGTCATACCAAGCAGGACAGAAGGTATATGCCCTACTCCCTGCCAGGCAGAAAAAATTGCAGGCCGCCTGGGAAGGGCCATACATTATTTTGAAACAGGTGAACCCAGTCACTTACCTAGTGAGTCTGGGGGGTAAGCGACAGAAACTGTTCCACGTGAACATGTTAAAAGCACATGAGGAGAGAGAGCAGTATGTGTTAGCAGTGTGCAGAATGCGTACAAGAAAAAAAGAAAAAGAGAGGTTATCCCAAAAAATCTTCCTCTTAGGGCTATTAAAGCCCTTGAAGAGATAGGATCAGGTGGAGTCGCCAGACAGGATGCCAAATGGGTGATAGACAGAACAGTGAAGAAGAGAGTAATGGAGGAGGCTGCTCTAGCTAGTATTAACAAACAACACTAAGGTAAAAGACAAAAAAGTGAGTACATGTGGCGACGGTGAAAAAAGAGATTGTCCTCAGATTGTAGGACAGTACCACCTCTCAGCACTGTAACGAGTGAGTGCCAAACTCCAAAAACTGAAAGTAACAAGTATTGGTGGTTTGCTATAAGTAGACATATAGGAAATAGGTTATAGAAGATAATTGTTCCAAGTAATAGGTTCTAAAGAGCCTTTTCCGGTGGTCAGAGATGTACCGTGTTGAAATTGGAAAGTAGTGATATTTCCAAATAATCCGGAAGAGAAAATTGATAACAGTGGAACAATAAATATAACTTAGAACCCAGTAGTAGTGTTTTCACAGCAAAATATATAGAATAGTAATTTCGTAATAAAATCAAATAAACTCACAATGAATCAGTTATAGTCTATTAAAAGAGTAAAATTGATTTACTCACTTCACTGGGGGGTCACCTCCAGGATAAGCTCAAGATACCTGGGGTGGATCCCCCTGGCAGGGATCGCCTGTAGAATGGTAGAGATCCAAGGTAAGTATTTCAGATCTGCAATCAAGTTGGATATCAGCAGCCGGATCCATGACTTTGTTTAAGATCTCTTTATTAAAAAGCATATACGGCTCAACGCGTTTCAGGGGTCTCAATACCACCTTCATCAGGAGCAAATATAAACAAACAGACACAATGTAGCAAATGAATGGGTGACAAATTAGAGCCAAGGGGGGGGGGGGGGGGGGGGGACAAAGGAAGTGACCTCATCTAGTTAACCGACCTAGATAAATACCATAAGGTTCATATTACAATAATAATAAAAATAACAGCTAAATCAAGACACACATATGGCTATACTAGTGCTTATACTTTACTTTAACCAATATACAGTCGTGGCCAAAAGTTTTGAGAATGACACAAATATTAGTTTTCACAAAGTTTGCTGCTAAACTGCTTTTGTTTCAGTTGTTTCTGTGATGTAGTGAAATATAATTACACGCACTTCATACGTTTCAAAGGCTTTTATCGACAATTACATGACATTTATGCAAAGAGTCAGTATTTGCAGTATTGGCCCTTCTTTTTCAGGACCTCTGCAATTCGACTGGGCATGCTCTCAATCAACTTCTGGGCCAATTCCTGACTGATAGCAACCCATTCTTTCATAATCACTTCTTGGAGTTTGTCAGAATTAGTGGGTTTTTGTTTGTCTACCCGCTTCTTGAGGATTGACCACAAGTTCTCAATGGGATTAAGATCTGGGGAGTTTCCAGGCCATGGACCCAAAATGTCAACGTTTTGGTCCCCCGAGCCACTTAGTTATCACTTTTGCCTTATGGCACGGTGCTCCATCGTGCTGGAAAATGCATTGTTCTTCACCAAACTGTTGTTGGATTGTTGGAAGAAGTTGCTGTTGGAGGGTGTTTTGGTACCATTCTTTATTCATGGCTGTGTTTTTGGGCAAAATTGTGAGTGAGCCCACTCTCTTGGATGAGAAGCAACCCCACACATGAATGGTCTCAGGATGCTTTACTGTTGGCATGACACAGGACTGATGGCGCTCACCTTTTCTTCTCCGGACAAGCCTTTTTCCAGATGCCCCAAACAATCGGAAAGAGGCTTCATCGGAGAATATGACTTTGCCCCAGTCCTCAGCAGTCCATTCACCAAACTTTCTGCAGAAGATCAATCAGTCCCTGATGTTTTTTTTTGAGAGAAGTGGCTTCTTTGCTGGCCTTCTTGACACCAGGCCATCTTCCAAAAGTCTTTGCCTCACTGTGCGTGCAGATGCGCTCACACCTGCCTGCTGCCATTCCTGAGCAAGCTCTGCACTGGTGGCACTCCGATCCCGCAGCTGCATCCTCTTTAGGAGACGATCCTGGCGCTTGCTGGACTTTCTTGGACGCCCTGAAGCCTTCTTAAAGGGTTTCTATCACTTCGTATCACATATTTAGGTGTCAGACACTAGCGATCCGCTAGTGTCTGCTCTAACAAACCATCCTAATATGATAGGTTTTGGGGCAGCCGTTTCGCTAAAATAAGAACTTATATATATATGCTAATGAGCCTCTAGGTGCTATGGGGGCGTCATTAGCACCTAGAGGCTCCGTCTACCTTCACAAAATGCCGCCGCCCAGCGCGTCCCTCCAGCCCGCCCATCTCCTGCTGAATGCGATCCTCTCCGTGCGCGTCTCTGTTCGGCGCATGCGCAGTGAATGTCTGACCGCTTCCCTGCACAGACATCTCCACTGCGCCTGTTCCTCGGAGCACTATGATGTCATCGGCGCAGGCGCAGTAGAGATGTCTGTGCAGGGAAGCGGTCAGACATTCACTGCGCATGCGCCGAACAGAGACGCGCACGGAGAGGATCGCATTCAGCAGGAGATGGGCGGGCTGGAGGGACGCGCTGGGCGGCGGCTGTTTATGAAGGTAGACGGAGCCTCTAGGTGCTAATGACGCCCCCATAGCACCTAGAGGCTCATTAGCATATAGATATAAGTTCTTATTTTAGCAAAACGGCTGCCCCAAAACCTATCATATTAGGATGGTTTGTTAGAGTAGACACTAGCGGATCGCTAGTGTCTGACACCTAAATATGTGATACGAAGTGATAGAAACCCTTTAACAAGAATTGAACCTCTTTCCTTGAAGTTCTTGATGATCCTTTAAATTGTTGATTGAGGTGCAATCTTAGTAGCCACAATATCCTTGCCTGTGAAGCCATTTTTATGCAACGCAATGATGGCTGCACACGTTTCTTTGCAGGTCACCATGGTTAACAATGGAAGAACAATGATTTCAAGCATCACCCTCCTTTTAACATGTCATGTCAAGCATCAGCCTAACATAATGATCTCCAGCCTTGTGCTCGTCAACATTCTCACCTGAGTTAACAAGACGATTACTGAAATTATCTCAGAAGGTCCTTTAATGACAGCAATGAAATGCAGTGGAAAGTTTTTTTTGGGGATTAAGTTAATTTTCATGGCAAAGAAGGACTATGCAATTCATCTGATCACTCTTCATAACATTCTGGAGTATATGCAAATTGCTATTATAAAAACTTAAGCAACAACTTTTCAAATTTCCAATATTTATCTAATTCTCAAAACTTTTGGCCACGACTGTATATATACAGTTGCAATAAAAAGTATGTGAACCCTTTGGAATGATATGGATTTCTGCACAAATTGGTCATAAAATGTGATCTGATCTTCATCTAAGTCACAACAATATACAATCACAGTCTGCTTAAACTAATAACACACAAAGAATTAAATGTTACCATGTTTTTATTGAACACACCATGTAAACATTCACAGTGCAGGTGGAAAAAGTATGTGAAACCTTGGATTTAATAACTAGTTGAACCTCCTTTGGCAGCAATAACTTCAACCAAACGTTTCCTGTAGTTGCAAATCAGACATGCACAACGGTCAGGAGTAATTCTTGACCATTCCTCTTTACAGAACTGTTTCAGTTCAGCAATATTCTTGGGATGTCTGGTGTGAATCGCTTTCTTTAGGTCATGCCACAGCATCTCAATCGGGTTGGGCCACTCTAGAAGGCAGATTTTCTTCTGTTTAAGCCATTCTGTTGTTGATTTACTTCTATGCTTTGGGTCGTTGTCCTGTTGCAACACCCATCCTCTGTTGAGCTTCAGCTGGTGGACAGATCGCCTTAACTTCTCCTGTAAAATGTCTTGATAAACTTGGGAATTCATTTTTCCTTTGATGATAGCAATCTGTCCAGGCCCTGACGCAGCAAAGCAGCCCCAAACCATGATGTCCCCACCACCATACTTAACAGTTGGTATGAGGTTTTGATGTTGGTGTGATGTGCCTATTTTTCTCCACACATAGTGTTGTGTGTTTCTTCCAGACAACTCAATTTTGGTTTCATCTGTCCACAGAATATTTTGCCAGTACTGCTGTGGAATATCCAGGTGCTCTTGTGCAAACTGTAAATGTGCAGCAATACTTTTTTTGGACAGCAGTGGCTTCCTCTGTGGTATCCTCCCATGAAATCCATTTTTGTTTAGTGTTTTACGTATCATAGATTCGCTAACAGGGATGTTAGCATATGCCAGAGACTTTTGTAAGTCTTTAGCTGACACTCTAGGATTCTTCTTCACCTCATTGAGCAGTCTGCGCTGTGCTCTTACAGTCATCTTTACAGGACGGCCACTTACATTGGACTGATGAACAGCGAGGCTTTTGGAGATACTTTTTTAACCCTTTTCAGCTTAATGCAAGTCAACAATTCTTAATCGTAGGTCTTCTGAGAGCTCTTTTGTGCGAGGCATCATTCACATCAGGCAATGCTTCTTGTGAAAAGCAAACCCAGAACTGGTGTGTGTTTTTTATAGGGCAGGGCAGCTGTAACCAACACCTCCAATCTCATCTCATTGATTGGACTCCAGTTGGTTCACATCTCACTCCAATTAGCTCTTGGAGATGTCATTAGTCTAGGGGCTCACATACTTTTTCCACCTGCACTGTGAATGTTTACATGGTGTGTTCAATAAAAATATGGTAACATTTAATTCTTTGTGTGTTATTAGTTTAAGCAGACTGTGATTGTCTATTGTTGTGACTTAGATGAAGATCAGATCACATTTTGTGACCAATTTTTGCAGAAATCCATATCATTCCAAAGGGTTCACATACTTTTCCTTGCGACTGTATATATATATATATATATATATATATATATTTGTGGTCATGGCTACGGCCAAGAGGTATCCGAAGAACCCTAGGGAGAGAAACAACGGGAACAACCTGACCCAGCTAGGCGTGTCTTAGCTGACCTGACTAAATGGCTTGTGGTGTGCCCTAAGCCATGATCGTGGGTAGGCCTATAAGTGGGCATACCCTGTGGAAATGAGAAGATAAGGGAGGGAGGGTGGGGCACCTGAAAACACACGCCTGGAAGTGAGGGTGTGGCTCGTATATGAAGAGCCTCCGCCCCTCCCACAAATGCAGGCTGACTAATCAGCCTTACCAACTTGTGGTCATGGCTACGGCCAAGAGGTATCCGAAGAACCCTAGGGAGAGAAACAACGGGAACAACCTGACCCAGCTAGGCGTGTCTTAGCTGACCTGACTAAATGGCTTGTGGTGTGCCCTAAGCCATGATCGTGGGTAGGCCTATAAGTGGGCAAAAACCAAGCCAAGTAGGGTAGAAAAGGAATTCAAATGGCATGTGCAAACTAATCCCCAAGCTAACTGCAAGGCGTCAGGGATCTCGAGCGAAAATTCGGGGTATATGAGGCAAGACGAGTAGGAGACCTACAACCCATCTTGTGGATGACAAGGCCAAAGACATGATGCTCAATATTGCGGATACTGCTCCAAAGCGGAATGGAGGACCGGGAATACGTTGTGAAATGGATCATAAAAACCAACTGAAACTAGTAAAGTTTGGTTCTAGTGAGAGTACTGGCAGTGCCCTAGCCTCAGGAGATCGTGGGACCGCAACCTAACTGCCTAGACTATGCAGGAATGAGGGCCAAGAAGAACCAAGTAGATAGGAAGAGAGTCCTTGAATAGTTCCCCAGACAACAGCTATCTGCTAGTCGTGGTCCGCGCGCTGTTCTACTGTGAGGCCCTGAGAATTGTTTTTACGCTTGAGACGTGAAGACCAACCTAGTATCTGAATCTTCTACCGTGAGGAAATGCTGGACTTTGTCCAAAATCCGATTCAACGTGGTTGTAGGGAGTCTGAGGTTAGTGCGGCAAGAAGCTACGAAGCCATAATATACAAGATTCTGTCTATGCCCTCCCATGAGTGAGGGAATGCAATGCAATGAAGTTACCGGCGAAAATGAATTCCTGGTCGTGGTAAAAAGGCAAAGACTTTGCGCAGGGACCTGGTTGACAAGATATGATCGACTATGATCAGAGACTGAAATGTTAGAGGGAATTGCCCTACTTGTTCTTCCTCTGGCAGGACCTGAACGAAAGCATGAACAATTAAAGAAAGACAAAATATCTGCGCAAGACATGACAATGATTCTGTAGGGCGAACCGGACCAGTTTGCAGTCAAAACATAAAGTGAGCAATCAACATGGATTATTAGGATGGATTATTAGGAAATTAGGGAAGCAGGTATGTATGCGATACATAGGGGCCAAATCAGCCCAGATGCACAGATGGACAACCAACCAGGCAATCAGCCCAGCAGGACTGAAAACAGTCATCGGGCCCCCGAAGCCATGGGGCCAAAGCTGTCATCGGGCCCCCGAAGCCATGGGGCCAAAGCTGTCATCGGGCCCCCGAAGCCATGGGGCCAAAGCTGTCATCAGGCCCCCGAAGCCATGGGGCCAAAGCTGTCATCGGGCCCCCGAAGCCATGGGGCCAAAGCTGTCATCGGGCCCCCGAAGCCATGGGGCCGAAGCGGTCATCGGGCCCCCGAAGCCATGGGGCCGAAGCGGTCATCGGGCCCCCGAAGCCATGGGGCCGAAGCGGTCATCGGGCCCCCGAAGCCATGGGGCCGAAGCGGTCATCGGGCCCCCGAAGCCATGGGGCCGAAGCGGTCATCGGGCCCCCGAAGCCATGGGGCTGAAGCGGTCATCGGGCCCCCGAAGCCATGGCGCCGAAGCGGTCATCGGGCCCCCGAAGCCATGGGGCCGAGTTATTATTATTATTTTTTTATAATTATGACTATAAAAAGTGACCTGAATAAGGTGCAGGTGAAATTAAACCATGAGCCTGACCGATGTGGCAGGCGATACCCAAGATAAACTACGTTGCCTGAATAACATGCAAGGTGAAATATCGTTAGGAACGAGACCTGACCGACGTGGAAGGTGACCCCAATATGAGTTCAACTGTATGACCTGAAAAGACGAAGGGAAACGTGACAGAAAATGGAGATAATAACGGGCATAAACTAAAATTAAACCTGAATAACATAAGCTGGCAAGCAGGTAAAGATATGAGTCATTTAAAAGCATAGCTGCACAGGTGGACAGACAACCATTGGTCGGACCCCTGAAGCCATGGGGCCGAAGCAACCACCAGGGGCCCATGGGGCCGGGCAGCCGCCGGGATGCGAACCTTAGAATTAAGGACGACTGGGGAAAATATTGGGGCTTAACCCAACGGTTTAGTAATCAACCGGGACTCGATAACCTAGAAAGACAAAGACATGGGGTAAAGCTTCTTAATGAAATGAGGCTGAAATGAACCGCAAGTACTAATCTGTAAAATATAAATGAACAAAAGAAAACTTCTGAAAGGTGTGCCATGGAAAATAGTATCAGATGGCCGTATGACTTACCAATGTCGATGACAATTGTGAAATCCTCTAAGCCAAGAGCCATGCGTGAGAGTCCCTTATGGCGGGAGCCATGCGTGAGAGACCATTATGGCGGGAGCCATGCGTGAGAGACCCTTATGGCGGGAGCCATGCGTGAGAGACCCTTATGGCGGGAGCCATGCGTGAGAGACCCTTATGGCGGGAGCCATGCGTGAGAGACCCTTATGGCGGGAGCCATGCGTGAGAGACCCTTATGGCGGGAGCCATGCGTGAGAGACCCTTATGGCGGAACAAGTATCAGATGACCGTGCAAACTACAAATGACGATGCCAGTCGTGAGGTCCTATAAGCAAAGAGCCACTCGTGCGAGCCTCTTATGATTTTTTTTTTTTTAATAAACCACTTATGCAGCACCAGAATGCCTTGGGGACTCGCATAACCATGACCCCCTCCAACAGCAAACCTGGAACACTAACCAGCCTACAACCATGTCGTACCCCTAACAAACAAAACATGAAAAAACGGTCATGGGGCCCCCAGAGCCATGAGGCCGGATCAGTCATAGGGCCCCCGAAGACAGAGGGATGACGTTGCGGTGACAATAAGTAATTAAAACGTAAGGCGGACCTGATGGCATATGAAGCGACTTGAATGATTGGATTGGCTAGAAGGTGGCCTAAGGAAGATGACTGCCAACAGACGTTAAAAATATAGACATTAGTAATCCGAAGCACGTGCATACATAAAACACTAACCACCGCAAACCATAAACGTAAACATGAAATTGAAACAGAGATGGGAGAAAAAACAAGAGCCTGAGGCATTGCAAGTTCGCTAAGAGAAGTCTCTTATCGTGACAAACAAATAAACAGCTGTGAAAACATAGCAGGAAACTTACTGGCCCACTGACCTCTGCTGAGGAGCTGTTTGGTGAACTGGGGCAGGAGACCAATCTGAGTGAATACGAACCAGAAGTAAAAGGAGACCAGTCTGAGTGAATATGAACCAGCATTAAAACAGAAAGTAGGCCTATGGAATGTAACAGACCACCGAGGAAGGGAACGCAAGCCTGAAAAGAACGCAGTTATGTTTGTCGGGAGAGAGGTACCAGAGCGGTGGGTGCAGACTGCCCCAGTGAGATTGAGCAAAACCATGACGTAGCAATGAACAGGAGAATGTAGCTTTGAGTGGGAGCAGAGTACAACAAATGATGTAACAATAAATGGGTGAATGCAGCTTTGGATGTGAGTGGTACCTAAAAAACATGGTATGGGCGCAGCTCTGAGTATGGGTAGTGCATGAAAAGCATGGTATAAAGCAGACGTATAAATACAACCTGAAAGTGAGCAGAGTATTGACGTGATGCGAAACCAGACATGTGGACGCAGCTCTAGTAGTGAAAGGAGTATAGGACAAGATGTTAAAGCAGACACAGCTTTGGATGTGAACAGAATATTAACTTAATGTGACAGCAGACATGGAAAGCGGCTTTGGTGAGTGGGGTATATACGACTTGGTGTAGCAGTAGAAGTGTGAACACAACTTTGGGTATAAGCAGAGCATGAAATTTGGTATAAACGCAGCTCTGGTTGTGAGTGGAGCAAGGTGGGAACACCAGGGTGGTGCATCCAGAGCATGAAAACGGAGTAACAGTAGCAGCTATGGCTGTAAGCCGAGTATACAACATGTGATAACAGGCGTGTAATACAGATCCGGCTGTCGGCTGGGGACGGAATGAGATGTAACGAGATGTAACAGCCAACAGGTGAATGCAGCTTGAATGTAAGACCAATCTGAGTGAATACGAACCAAGAGTAGAAAAGTGCAGGACAGTAAGGACGTGCGGATGCAGCATAAGACATGAAATAAAAGCCGAAAGTGTAAATGCCGCTCAGGATCACAGCAGAGCATGAAAGTGCGGCAGGGTTTTTAAGTACATGGAGCAGTGAAATACATGAAGTCTAAAGATGGTGGTAGCGGGGGAGACACATGGCAAGGAACAGGTACAGCTACAGCAAGAGGCCTAAACATTAAACGCTGCGTCCGATCTCCAAACATGACGTCACGTGCAGCCCGGGTAACTCTTTCTTTACAGCAAACCGGCTGAAGTAACTTTTCATACGAGACGAACGAAGAAAAGTGAAACTTGTAAGATTTATAGGAACTAACTCCTATTACCAACAAACAAAGTTGAAAAGAAAATAAAAGTATTTAGGCCCAACGAACAAACCGGAGGTAGCAGATTCTGAGGCAAAGCCTCCCGTTCACTAGCAAAATCGGTTCCGACCGGCCAGGAGAGATGGCCCCGGCCCAACCTACTTACATAGTATGGCGCGTGCATACCACGGTAGCAAAGAGCAAAATAAGAAGCTCCATGCTGCAAAGAAAGAATCCTACCACCAGAGAAGCTAGTTTGCTAATGACACCCAGCAGCAGCTGTGCACCTGAAAACACACGCCTGGAAGTGAGGGTGTGGCTCATATATGAAGAGCCTCCGCCCCTCCCACAAATGCAGGCTGACTAATCAGCCTTACCAACATATATATATATATATATAAAATTCCATAATTTGTAGGTTATGTGCCGAAAAGTGGCACCGAAGGTTCCGGAGGCCAGTGGAACGCATCGGCGCAAGTGTGCATTCCACCAAACCCGGAAGTGACGTCCATATGAGCGGAGACAGGTGGCAGTGATCTAGGGGCAGTACAGGAAGTCACGGGGGTCCGTGGAACGCATCTAAAAAAGCGTGCGATCCACTGAGCCCGGATGTGACGTTCACTGGGAGGTAACTGGCTGAAGTGGAACACATCGTAACTTACGTTCGCTCCACTCTACACCAGCTGACTGACCGGGGTAGGGGGCGGTGCTAGGATACAACAATCCGGAGTATATGCTACAGCATCCGTGATGTCCAGACATTATACTCACCGTCATAATGGGGATCCTTCTTCACTACGAGTTACACCTTTAGAATGGGTCCCTTCCTCCTTTTTCTTTAGCAGTGTGCCGCCAGCTAGAACCAGAAGAGCCAGATCCACTGATAGACCTGCTAGCAGAGCTACGAGAAGTGTCAGAGGATTGTAACATCATCCCCCACCTCTAGTACCCCCAGCAACTTCAGCTCATCGCACTCCTGAGTGCGCACAGCGCCACATTCTCAGGACTTCCTGGCCAAACTAACCTAGCAGCTCACCGAGTTGACACAGGGACCCACCAGCCCTTACGGCAGGGCCCTTATCGCACCTCATCCGAAGTGCAGGCTGAGATAAAGCGAGAAATTGAGGAAATGCTGCAATTAGGAGTCATCCAGAAATCCGCTAGCTCATGGGCCGCTTCGGTTGTTTTAGTCCCTAAAAAGGACAAGACAACCCGGTTCTGTGTCGACTATCAGAGACTGAATGGCATTACCCAACCGATGTGTATCCCATGCCTCAAATTGATGAATTGCTGGATCAGCTGGCGTCCGCCAGCTATCTGACAATTATGGACTTGAGCCGTGGGTACTGGCAGATTCCGCTTGCGCCAGAGGCGACAGCGAAGGCCGCATTCATCACCCCTTTTGGCCTCTATGAGTTTACACGTATGCCCTTTGGGATGAAGAATGCGCCCGCCACCTTTCAGCGGGCCATGAATGAACTGCTGGAAGGAACACAAGGTTACGCAGTAGCATGCCGGTATGACATTGCGTTATTCAGTCCAACCTGGGAAGATCACCTTGACCATTTGTCACAGGTATTGGGAAGACTGTCTGCTGCCAATCTGACCATTAAGCCCAACAAATGTCAGATTGCCATGACAGAGGTTCACTACCTTGGACACAGAGTAGGGAGCCAGACCCTGAAACCTCAGATAGGGAAGGTCTATGCCATTGTGGCATGGCCGCAGCATACCACCAAAAAACAAATATAGGCTTTTCTGGGAACGGCAGGATACTATAGGAAGTTTGTTCCGTCCTATAGTACTCTGTCTAAACCACTGACCGATGTAACAGGTAAAAAACAACCCAACAAGGTCACATGGAACCCAGAACTAGAAGAGGTATTTTGGGCCTTGAAGGAAGCGCTGGCTAGCGCTCCTGTCCTTCAAGCTCCCGACTTCTCCCGTCAGTTCATCGTACAAACTGACGCCTCAGACCACGGTCTGGAGCTGTACTTAGTCAGGTGTGACATAAACACATTCCGCCATATCTCAGCAGTCTCCCATCATGTCTTACACCATCATGGAGGGGATGTGAGTCACATTATGGTACAGGGTATTGAAAAAGTTAGACTATATGAGAGGGGTGGAGATCTTCAGAGAAAACTTTTCAATCGTAAGGCTTTTTGGATATTCAAGCTTAAATCATGTGTCCCCCATGGATTGAATAGAAGACAAGATCTAATCTTACATGATTCATTTATGTTTGTAGATTGTCATGTGTATTGTTGTGACAGCGCACAAAGTTTTTAAATTTTATGTAAGGTAATGCTTTGGTGTATTTTGTGTTCATTTGGTAATGTTGCTTTAGGGTCCTGTTCACACACAGTCTACAGTTGTGGCCAAAAGTTTTGAGAATGACACAAATATTAGTTTTCACAAAGTTTGCTGCTAAACTGCTACTGCTTTTAGATCTTTGTTTCAGTTGTTTCTGTGATGTAGTGAAATATAATTACACGCACTTCATACGTTTCAGAGGCTTTTATCGACAATCACATGACATTTATGCAAAGAGTCAGTATTTGCAGTGTTGGCCCTTCTTTTTCAGGACCTCTGCAATTCGACTGGGCATGCTCTCACCAAACTGTTGTTGGATTGTTGGAAGAAGTTGCTGTTGGAGGGTGTTTTGGGACCATTCTTTATTCATGGCTGTGTTTTTGGGCAAAATTGTGAGTGAGCCCACTCTCTTGGATGAGAAGCAACCCCACACATGAATGGTCTCAGGATGCTTTACTGTTGGCATGACACAGGACTGATGGCGCTCACCTTTTCTTCTCCGGACAAGCCTTTTTCCAGATGTTCCAAACAATCGGAAAGAGGCTTCATCGGAGAATATGACTTTGCCCCAGTCCTCAGCAGTCCATTCACCAAACTTTCTGCAGAAGATCAATCAGTCCCTGATGTTTTTTTTTGAGAGAAGTGGCTTCTTTGCTGGCCTTCTTGACACCAGGCCATCTTCCAAAAGTCTTCGCCTCACTGTGCGTGCAGATGCGCTCACACCTGCCTGCTGCCATTCCTGAGCAAGCTCTGCACTGGTGGCACTCCGATCCCGCAGCTGCATCCTCTTTAGGAGACGATCCTGGCGCTTGCTGGACTTTCTTGGACGCCCTGAAGCCTTCTTAAAGGGTTTCTATCACTTCGTATCACATATTTAGGTGTCAGACACTAGCGATCCGCTAGTGTCTGCTCTAACAAACCATCCTAATATGATAGGTTTTGGGGCAGCCGTTTCGCTAAAATAAGAACTTATATATATATGCTAATGAGCCTCTAGGTGCTATGGGGGCGTCATTAGCACCTAGAGGCTCCGTCTACCTTCACAAAATGCCGCCGCCCAGCGCGTCCCTCCAGCCCGCCCATCTCCTGCTGAATGCGATCCTCTCCGTGCGCGTCTCTGTTCGGCGCATGCGCAGTGAATGTCTGACCGCTTCCCTGCACAGACATCTCCACTGCGCCTGTTCCTCGGAGCACTATGATGTCATCGGCGCAGGTGCAGTGGAGATGTCTGTGCAGGGAAGCGGTCAGACATTCACTGCGCATGTGCCGAACAGAGACGCGCACGGAGAGGATCGCATTCAGCAGGAGATGGGCGGGCTGGAGGGACGCGCTGGGCGGCGGCTGTTTATGAAGGTAGACGGAGCCTCTAGGTGCTAATGACGCCCCCATAGCACCTAGAGGCTCATTAGCATATAGATATAAGTTCTTATTTTAGCAAAACGGCTGCCCCAAAACCTATCATATTAGGATGGTTTGTTAGAGTAGACACTAGCGGATCGCTAGTGTCTGACACCTAAATATGTGATACGAAGTGATAGAAACCCTTTAACAAGAATTGAACCTCTTTCCTTGAAGTTCTTGATGATCCTTTAAATTGTTGATTGAGGTGCAATCTTAGTAGCCACAATATCCTTGCCTGTGAAGCCATTTTTATGCAACGCAATGATGGCTGCACACGTTTCTTTGCAGGTCACCATGGTTAACAATGGAAGAACAATGATTTCAAGCATCACCCTCCTTTTAACATGTCATGTCAAGCATCAGCCTAACATAATGATCTCCAGCCTTGTGCTCGTCAACATTCTCACCTGAGTTAACAAGACGATTACTGAAATTATCTCAGAAGATCCTTTAATGACAGCAATGAAATGCAGTGGAAAGTTTTTTTGGGGATTAAGTTAATTTTCATGGCAAAGAAGGACTATGCAATTCATCTGATCACTCTTCATAACATTCTGGAGTATATGCAAATTGCTATTATAAAAACTTAAGCAACAACTTTTCAAATTTCCAATATTTATCTAATTCTCAAAACTTTTGGCCACGACTGTATATATACAGTTGCAATAAAAAGTATGTGAACCCTTTGGAATGATATGGATTTCTGCACAAATTGGTCATAAAATGCTGACATTTTTTTAACTCTCCACAATGGAAGCGCTCATCTCAGTGCCTGCCCCGCCGCCGCCGCACACATTGCCCCGCTGCCGCTAGGAGGGATTTGACCATACCTGTCCCCCCCACATTAAATCCTGGGGGGGATCCATCCCCCCCGTCCCTCCCGCTTCCTACGCCCATGGCAGAGAGGCAGTCTGGGCGGCGGTTCATCTAATTAGTCCTGGCCGGAAGTGGAGGAGGCGGAGTCGCGGACTCGGAGCGGGACGTACAACGAAGGCGAGCTGCTGGAGTCGGTTGGTTCAAGTGGCTGAGGTGAGGCCTCAGGGCTGGCTCTGGTCTGGCTGGGGAGTGGGACTGAGCCTGTCACTGTAGTCTGTAGCGATGTGTGTCCGACCGAAGCGGCAGCGTCAGTCAGTGGAGTACTGAAGACTAGTGTAGTGGACGGCGGAGACTGGAGTAAAAGTTATTTCATCTGTGTGTGTGAGGTACAGCCAAATCTCAGCATCTTCCCTAATCCCTATTCAAACATATATCTGCTCAAGCCTGGCAGGCGCAGCTGCATTATTTAATAGTGTGGTGTGGTAATGGTTAAGGGCATTTTGGCGAAGACACAGCCACCTAATCCTATCTGAGGGGTCTGTAATACAGACAGGGCCGGCGCCACCAGTAAGGCGACTTAGGCAGTCGCCTAGGGCGCCATCTAGCAGGGGGCGCCCTTTTGCGGTGTAAAAAAAAAAAAGAGTTGGTAATATAAGTTCGGGCGGCCGGCCAGCGGCGCCCGTCATGCTGCCCCTCCTGAGCGCTTGCCGCTCTAAAGAATCTCCGGCTCAGTGCTGCGCAGCCTGCTGTGTCTGCCCTGTGCTACTGCTGTTGTTAGTGTAGCGTGGCCGAGCTCTGTCCGGTCCGCGGTACAGGAGCTTTTGTTTCCTGTACCCGGCCGGACTGACAGGAAGTGCTCACTTAGTGTGCACTTCCTGTCAGTCCGGCCGGGTAGTGGGTACAAGAAACAAATGCTGCTGTACCGCGGACCGGACAGAGCTCGGCCACGCTACACTAGAGGTGACAAGGGAGGAGGGAGGAGGGAGGAGGGGGGGGGTTGTAAAATGACATTGACAAGGGGGGGTGCAAAATGAGTGACAAGGGGGGGGGGTGTAAAATGACAGTGACAAGGGGGGGTGCAAAATGACAGTGACAAGGGGGGGGGGGTGCAAAATGACAGTGACAAGGGGGGGTGTAAAATGAGAGTGACAAGGGGGGGGGAGTGTAAAATGAGAGTGACAAGGGGGGGGGGGTGTAAAATGACAGTGACAAGGGGGGTGTAAAATGATAGTGACAAGGGGGGGTGCAAAATGAGAGTGACAAGGGGGGGAGTGTAAAATGAGAGTGACAAGGGGGGGGTAAAATGAGAATGACAAGGGAGGAGGGGGGGTGTAAAATGAGAGTGACAAGGGGGGTAGAATGAGAGTGACAAGGGAGGGGGGTAGAATGAGAGTGACAGGGGGGGTAGAATAAGAGTGACAAGGAGGGGGGGGAGAGTGACAAATAGGGGGGGGGGGAGTGACAAGGGAGGGGGGGAGAAGAGAGTGACAAGGGAGGGAGGGGGGGAGAAGAGAGTGACAAGGGAGGGAGGGGGGGAGAAGAGAGTGACAAGGGAGGGAGGGGGGAGAAGAGAGTGACAAGGGAGGGAGGGGGGGAGAAGAGAGTGACAAGGGAGGGAGGGGGGAGAAGAGAGTGACGAGGGAGGGAGGGAGGGAGGGGGGGGAGAGTGACAAGGGAGGGGGGGGCAGAGTGACAAGGGAGGAGGGGGGGAGAAGAGAGTGACAAGGGAAGGAGGGGGGAGAAGAGAGTGACAAGGGATGGAGGGGGGGGGGGAGAAGAGAGTGACAAGGGAGTCCCCAGAGCCAGACTGCAGCCAGAGACCAGATCATCTTATTGTCCTGGTGGTAAGTAGACAATGCAATATGTTTATTATGTAGTTGTTTAGTTATTAATTCTACATTGGAAACTAATTTACCTCACATTTAGGGTCCATTCGGACATCCGTGTGTGTTTTGCGGATCCACAAAACACGGACAGCGGCAATGTGCGTTCCACATTTTGCGGACCGCACATTGCCGGCACTAAGAGAATATGCCTGTGATTGTCCGCTATTGCGGACAAGAATAGGACATGTTCTATTTTTTTCAGGATCGGAATTGCGGATCCGGGTCCGCAATTCCGTTCCGCAAAAAGGGACAGCTACAAGAAGCTAGATTAACCGTAAGGGAAACATAGCAGCATAGCTGAGAAAGGGGTGGAACATATGTGATGTCATGATATGGGCAGATCATCTGATAAGGGGGGGGGGGCGGCAATTTTTATCTTGCCTAGGGCGGCAAAAATCCTTGCACCGGCCCTGAATACAGACCCCTCAGATAGCCACCTAATCCTATCTGAGGGGTATTACAGACCTCTCAGATAGGATTAGGTGGCTGTGTCTTCGCCAAAATGCCATTAACCATTACCACACCACACTTAAATAATGCAGCTGCATCTGCCAGGCTTTATCAGGTATATGTGTGAATAAGGAAGATGCTGAGATTCGGCTGTACCTCACAGTGAGGTACAGCCGGATCTCAGCATCTTCCCTAATCCCTATTACACAGCCACCTAATCCTATCTGAGGTGTCTGTAGCACAAGAAGGTGAAAGTACATATCGTGGGGTGTGTATGTGTATTAGACAGAAGGTAGGGATATGTATCTTGTGTAGTTTGGGTATTAGGGAGAGTAAGGGGTATATATCTAGTGCTGATACAGAGCCGCTCTTCACCTACACGTGTATCAGCACTAGATATATACCCCTTACTCTCCCTAATACCCAAACTACACAAGATACATATCCCTACCTTCTGTCTAATACACATACACACCCCACGATATGTACTTTCACCTTCTTGTGTTACAGACCCCTGTACAATTTAACAATCTTCTTTAATACACAGACATTTAGATTCATACATTTCCTACACTGGCACAAATGCGTTGCCAGTGACCAACTGTATGTGCTCAGTCCTACGCGTAACCGTCGCAAGTGCATGAGGAGCTGCGGATGTGGCGGCGAGGTCCGAGAGGTATGTGAGGGTGGGAGATCCGGGAGGGGGGGGGGCTCATAATTTTTTTTTGCTATGAGGCCCAGTCATTTCTAGCTACGCCCCTGTTTGCAGGTCACCATGGTTAACAATGGAAGAACAATGATTTCAAGCATCACCCTCCTTTTAACAGGTAAAGTCTGCCATTTTAACCCAATCAGCCTGACATAATGATCTCCAGCCTTGTGCTTGTCAACATTCTCACCTGAGTTAACAAGACGATTACTGAAATGATCTCAGCAGGTCCTTTAATGACAGCAATGAAATGCAGTGGAAAGTTTTTTTTTGGGATTAAGTTAATTTTCATGGCAAAGAAGGACTATGCAATTCATCTGATCACTCTTCATAACATTCTGGAGTATATGAAAATTGCTATTATAAAAACTTAAGCAGCAACTTTTCCAATTTCCAATATTTATGTAATTCTCAAAATTTTTGGCCACGACTGTAGTTTCCTATGGTGGTCAAGGAGTTAATTTGGAAGTGGCTAGTATTCCTCTATGCCAATCACACCCAGTGGGTGTGTATTCTTTCCCCCTTTCCACCATAAAACCTGACTGGTGTAATCATCTAGTGACTCTATGATTAAGGGTGCTACAAGCGTGTACCCCAAAACGCGTCAGAGAGATGTGAGGCCTGTTTCGTATTTATCTTTTGTAACTGCTTTTAATGGAGAAAAAATAAAGTTTAATGGATTTTACCAATACCGGTGGCTGGAAATCGCTTAGATTTAGTCAGGTGGACGCAACCGGGAATGAGCATCCTGTCCTCTACCTGAGCAGGAAGCTACTTCCTCGGGAAGCTGCATACTCCACAACCGAGAAAGAGTACCTAGCGATTGTGTGGGCCCTACAGAAGTTACAGTCGTAATTATACGAACTATCCTTCACAGTCGTCACAGACCACAATCCCCTCAGCTGGCTGAAACGTACTGCTGGTACCAACGGAAAACTCCTCAGTTGGAGCTTAGTGCTCCAACAGTACGATTTCATGATCCAGCATAAACCGGGAAGTGGCCATCAGAATGCTGATGGGCTTTCCCACTGTAACAAACCCAAATAGCAAGTGGGGATTGCTTCAGTCCCATTCTTGCTCACCACTCCTTCCCCAATCTTCTAAAGGGGGAGGTGTGACGCTTCGCAATCTCAGCAATACGAAGAAATAGCGAATGTGTCCGGTTTTAAAATCACAAGAGACCTCTCCTGCACACAAAGAGTTAAAATCATTTTTTTCAACCCAGAAGTAATTCACCTTGCTAGCACAGCTCACAGATCAGAGTCAATTAGAACCTCCGTGCCAAAAGAATCTTCCTGGACAGAGGAGCTTCCCCTGCCAGGTTATACATCCATCACTCTGATATTATCATGAAAAAACCTCATAAAAAGTGCATCTTCCCAGTCTGTGTTACTCCTGCATCGCAGGTGGTGTCACACCATTAGCCTTGGCAGCGAACGTCAAAAGAAAAGGACAGATCCTTATCACACAGCTGGTTGGTATAAGAAGGAAGATGACCTAAAAGTCACCTCCAATCGATAGACTTCATATTTTTCCCATATTTTCCTCATATTTAGAGTTCAGCGGACACCTGGATGTTCGGGTTCAACAGGTTTGGCCGAACCTCACAAAAAAGTTTGAGTTTGGGACCCGAACTTGACCCCAAACCGAAACCCCATTGAAGTCAATGGGGACCCGAACTTTTGAACACTAAAATGGCTGTAAAAATGTCATGGAAAGGGCTAGAGGGCTGCAAATGGCATCAAAATGTGGTTAAGAGCATGGCAAGTGCTCTGCAAACAAATGTGGATAGGGAAATGACTTTAAATAACATAAAATACGTAAAAATATAAAATAATAATCTTGATCTAGGAGGACGAGGTCCATATGAAGTAGGAGGTTGAGAAGGGGTTGGATGTGATGGTGTAGGTGGAAGCGCCGGTGGAGGAGGAGGAGGTAGCCTACACTGCTTTTTGTTTTTACATTTATTTTAATTTTTTAAAATTAGGGTACACCCATTGGGAAATATAACCTGTGATAACCCCACACACGTTCAGACAATACACTGGCTGCAGGGAAGGCCAGCACCTTCAAGGCATAAAGGGCAAGCTCAGGCCATGTTCCCAAGTTGGAGACCCAGAAGTTGAAGGGGGCAGACCCATCATTCAGTACATGTAGGCGTGTGCACACATACTGCTCCACCATGTCGCACGTCCTTGTGATGTCCACAATCCAATTGGGTATCTCTCTATCAACTTTCAATGTTTTTTTATGTGGCGGGGAATCAGGGTTCCAGGCCGGAGAGGGAGCCTGAGAAAGGGATACCACATCTAAGGGAGGTCAATGGATGAAATTAAATGTAATCGAGTGGAAATGTGGGACAAAGTATTGATGCATAAGCTTCCAAGTTAAGGAGGGGGCACTCGGTAATTACCCACTCCCGACTCGGGGAGGTAGTGACGATAAATAACAATACAGGACTCTTAAGATGCCCTGTTATTTGAATGATTAATTAAAAATTACAGGGAATGTCACTGCGGAATTTTGGATTAGGAAACGTTAGACAGGAGAGGCTCTGCTGCCGCTTTGTTGACTCTAGATAACTTCTGCCTGATCGCAAGTCCCTGTGACGTCCACAATCCATTTTGATATCTTCTCTATCAACTTTCGATGTTCTTTTCTGAGCCTACCATGTTGATCACGGTTATTGGTGAATTAGGGTTCCACACTGGAGAGGGAGCGTGAGAAAGAGAGACCACATGCAAGGGAGATAAATGGATGAAATTTAATTTTGATCGAGCGGAAATATGGGAAAGGTTATTAAAGCAGAAGGATAGAAGGAAAGGGACAATTAAAGATTAATTTTACAAATTTTATTCCCTGTCACCTATGCAGAGCAGGGGTTTTTCATTGCCAGAAATGGGTTACTGTCACCAACCAATGGAACAGATTATTAAAAAAAAATTCGGTCCCTGTCACCTATGCAGAGCAGGGGTTTATTCATGTCAAAATTTGTGAAATTTATTAAGCTGTCTACTAGGTAGAGCAGGGGTCTATCACAGCCAAAAATAGGTGAATTTCACCCGAAAATGTAACAGAAAAATTTGTGTTTTTTTTTTTTTACCTGTCTACTATGTATAGCAGTGGTATATCACAGCCAAAACTTGGTGAATTTCACCTGAGAATGTAACAGACAAATTCATGAATTTGTTTACTTGTCTAAAAGGTATAGGAGTGGTATATCACACCCAAATATTGCTGAATTTAACCCTAAAATGTAACAGACAAATTAGTGAAATATTTTTACCTGTCTACTAGGTATAGCAGTGGTATATCGCAACCAAAAATTGGTGAATTTCACCCGAAAATGTAACAGACAAATTTGTGAAATATTTTTACCTGTCTACTAGGTATAGCAGTGGTATATCACAACCAAAAATTTGTGAATTTCACCCGAAAATGTAACAGATCAATTAGTGAAATGACATAAAATAAAATACGTACAAATAAAAATAAAAAACTTGATTTATGAGGTGGAGGTCGATATGGAGTAGGAGTTTGAGGAGGCGGTGGACGTAGCAGTGTAGGTGGAAGCGGCGGTGGAAGAGGACGAGGTAGCCAACACTGGTTTTTGGTTTTAATTTTTAATTTTAATATTTTTATTAGGGCACACCCCAAAAGAGTGGGAAATATCAAAAATACAACAATGAGCAATTGCGCTGTAGTATAACAATGGCTGGGTAAGGCCGGTATACATGTCTATACTGCACAAGGTACGGACAAGTCCTGTGGGATCCATGCCTGGTTCATTTTAATGAACGTGAGCTTGTCCACATTGGCTGTGGACAGGTGGCTGCGCTTGTCTGTGATTACGCCCCCTGCCGTTCTAAACACACGTTCAGATAATACACTGGCTGCAGGGCAGGCCAGCACCTCCAAGGCGTAAAGGGCAAGCTCAGCCTATGTGCCCAATTTGGAGACCCAGAAGTTGAAGGGGGCAGACCCATCATTCAGTACGTGTAGGCGTGTGCACACATACTGCTCCACCATGTTGGTGAAATGCTGCCCCCTACTAAGATGTTCCATATCAGCTGGTGGTGCTGGTTGTTGTAGCGTGCTGACAAAGCTTTTCCACATTTCGGCCATGTTAACCCTGCTTCTGAGGTGCTGGCGGTGCCCCAGCTGCGTTGGCGACCTCTTCCTCCTCCTCTGCCTTCGCCTTGTCCTTCCACTGTGCCCCCAATTTCAGGTGGGAATGCCACCAGCAGCGCGTCTACCAACGTGTGCTTGTACTCGCGCATCTTACGACCACACTCCAGTGAGGGAATTAAGGATGGTACGTTGTCCTTGTAATGGGGATCCAGCAGCGCGGCCACCCAGTAATCAGCACAAGTTAGAATGTGGGCAACTCGGCGGTCATTGCGGAGACACTGCAGCATGTAATCGCTCATGTGTGCCAGGCTGCCCAGAGGCAACGAAAAGCTGTCCTCTGTGGGAGGTGTATCGTCTGTGTCCTCTCTATTCCCCCAGCCACGCACCAGTGATGGCCATGAGCTGGTCTGGGTGCAACCCTGCGGTGAACAAGGTTCCTCTTCCTCCATCTCCTCCTCCTCATCCCCCACCTTGTCATCCTCCAGAACTGTGCCCTGGCTGGACAATTGTGTACCTGGTGTTTGTGGGTGCAGGAACCCACCCTCGGAGCCACTTGTGAATGACTGACTGGAAACCCTACAAAATGATCCCTGTTCCTCCTCCTCCTACTCCTGTGCCACATCCTCTTCCATCATTGCCAGCATTGTTTTTCCTCTTTCATCATCGCCAGCATAGAAGTGGGATAGTAACACTGAGAACGGCTTTATCGGCACTGGCCTGTTGTTCAAGGCCCGTCCACAGCTCCTGCGCGGTGTGGGGTTTGTCCCCCAAACAGATAAGTTTTAAAACTGCCTGCTGTCGTTTACCCCTGGCTGTGCTGAAGTTGGTGGTGAAGGTGTTACACTGACAGGATGATGAGCCGGTAGAGGATGAGGAAGCGGAGTAGGAGGAGGAAGCAACAGGAGGCAAACTTGAAGCGCCCTACAATCTTCGGTGGTGGAAGGACATGCAGCAAACTGCTATCCGCCTCAGGCCCAGCCGCCACTGCATTTTCCCAGTGTGCTGTTATGAAGTTGGCACCTGTGTTTCGTCATCATCCGAGACGTGCTGCAATGGTCCTCCCATGTACTCATCTTGAAACATAAGTAGTTGGGCATCGGTGCACTCAATCTCTTCCACTTCTGGGGCAGGGATAGGTGGATGGCCCAGGGAAACCCTGCTAACAGAGTCATCAAAAAGCAGAAGAGACTGCTGCATGACTTGGGCTTAGACTGCTTGGCTGATTTGCAAGGGAGTGAGGTGAAAGACTGATGGACATTGGCTGCAGGTGCCAACTCTGATCTTTCAGCAGGAGACTGAGTGGGAGACAATGTGAAGGAACTGGAGGCACTGTCAGCAACCCAATCTACTATCGCCTGTACTTGTTCTGGCCTCACCATTCGTAGAGCCGCATTAGGCCCGACCAATAGTTCTGTCGCCTACTCGCACCTGAGGAAGGGATTTCACTTGTGCGGTAAGCTGGCACAGATCGACCATGTCCTCTCCCTGCAACAGGAGCTCCACCAGCAGCACCACGACCTGGGCCATGTCCCTTATTTGACGCTCTCCTCATATTTCTCAAATTTATGATCTTGCCCTAAATGGGTGTTTTATTAATAGCAGAATAGAACCACAGTACCTAAATGGTGTATCTCACACGTACAGATGCCATCTAGGCCATGTTGGTGGAGTACTTGAAACAGCGCAACAAGGAACACAGGTCTCGCATGGAGGCCCAGTCATTGGTGGTGAAGTGGTACTGTTCCGCCGAGCGACTCACCCGTGCGTGCTGCAGCTGAAACTCCACTATCGCCTGCTGCTGCTCGCACAGTCTGGCCAACATGTGAAAGGTGGAGTGCCACCTCGTGGGCACTTTGCATATGAGGCGGTGAGCGGGAAGGCTGAAGTTACGCTGCAGAGATGACAGGCGAGCAGCAGCAGGGTGAGAACTCCGAAAGTGCGCATAGACGGCCCGCACTTCATGCAGCAGCTCTGACATATCGGGGTAATTTTTAAGGAACCTCTGCACCACCAAATTCAGCACTTGCGCCAGGCAAGGGATGTGCGTCAAACCGGCTAGTCCCAGAGCTGCTATGAGATTTCGCCCATAATCGCACACCACCAGGCCGGGCTTGAGGCTCACTAGCACCAACCACTCATCGGTCTGTTGTTCAAGGCCCGTCCACAGCTCCTGCGCGGTGTGGGGTTTGTCCCCCAAACAGATAAGTTTTAAAACTGCCTGCTGTCGTTTACCCCTGGCTGTGCTGAAGTTGGTGGTGAAGGTGTTACACTGACCGGATGACGAGCCGGTAGAGGATGAGGAAGCGGAGTAGGAGGAGGAAGCAACAGGAGGCAAACTGAAGCGACCTACAATCTTCGGTGGTGGAAGGACATGCAGCAAACTGCTATCCGCCTCAGGCCCAACCGCCACTGCATTTTCCCAGTGTGCTGTTATGAAGATATTTCGTCCCTAACTGTGCTTACTGGTCCACGTATCCATAGTGAGGTGCACCTGGCCACAGATGGCGTTGCACAGTGCACACCTGATTTTGTCCCCCACTTGGTTGTGCAGGGAAGGGATGGCACGCCTGGGGCGGCTGGGCACGACGTACTGTGGGACTGCCACCACAATAAGGTTTTTAAAACTCTCCGTCTCCACCAGACGGAATGACAGCATTTCAAAGGCCAGTAATTTTGAAATGCTGGCATTCAGGGCCAGGGATCGAGGGTGGGTAGGGGGGTACTTCCTCTTCCGCTCCACTGTTTGGGAGATGGAGAGCTGAACGCTTCCGTGGGACATTGTGGAGATGCTTGGTGACCAGATCGTGGTGTTGCTGGCAGATCCTCTGTTTGCGGGGTGGCATATCACTGCAGAGGTGGATGAAGAGGCCGAGACTGCAGCAGAAGAGGAAGCAGGAGGAGCCAGAGACCTTTCTTGGTTTTTGAGGTGTCTACTCCACTGCAGCTCCTGCTTTGCACTTAGATGCCTGGTCATGCATGTTGTGCTCAGATTTGGAACGTTTATGTCTTGTCGACAGCACATTGTCTGAAGAACTGCCACGCCAGGGAACTCCGTGGAGCTGGCTTTGGTGTGCTCGGTCCCTTGCTGCGGTGGGCAGTAGCAGGTGTACTGTCTAGGGGACGGCTGCTCCACTTTTGCACTCTGCTCCCTCTTCTGCTGTGCTGGTGGCTCTGTGGGACCACCGCCTCTTCTTTCGAACTAGATAGGTCACTCGCATGACCTTGATTCCATGTGGGGTCGAGGACCTCATTGTCCTCCACATCATCTTCCACCCAGTCTTCACCCCTGCCCTCCTTGTCAGTCTGCACACTTTCAAAAGCCCCAGCAGTTGGCACCTGTGTTTCGTCATCATCCGAGACGTGCTGCAATGGTCCTCCCATGTACTCATCTTGAAACATAAGTAGTTGGGCATCGGTGCACTCAATCTCTTTCACTTCTGGGGCAGGGATAGGTGGATGGCCCAGGGAAACCCTGCTAACAGAGTCATCAAAAAGCAGAAGAGACTGCTGCATGACTTGGCTGCTTGGCTGATTTGCAAGGAAGTGAGGTGAAATACTGATGGACATTGGCTGCAGGTGCCAACTCTGATCTTTCAGCAGGAGACTAAGTGGGAGACAATGTGAAGGAACTGGAGGCACTGTCAGCAACCCAATCTACTATCGCCTGTACTTGTTCTGGCCTCACCATTCGTAGAGCCGCATTAGGCCCGACCAATAGTTCTGTCGCCCACTCGCACCTGAGGAAGGGATTTCACTTGTGCGGTAAGCTGGCACAGATCGACCATGTCCTCTCCCTGCAACAGGAGCTCCACCAGCAGCACCACGACCTGGGCCACATCCCTTATTTGACGCTCTCCTCATATTTCTCAAATTTATGATCTTGCCCTAAATGGGTGTTTTATTAATAGCAGAATAGAACCACAGTACCTAAATGGTGTATCTCACACGTACAGATCTCACACGTACAGATGGGCAATTAAAGATTTTTGCCCAAAAGGGGTGTTTTATTAATAGCAGAATAGAACCACAGTATGTAAAGGATGTATCTCACACGTACAGATGAAAACTAGGCCGCAATTAAAGATTTTTGCCCAAAAGGGGTGTTTTATTAATATCAGTATAGAACCAAAAACCCTCCGCGGTTCGTGCCCAGCGCCGCCTCCTAATCCTCTGTGCCGCCTCTCGCTCTCCCTCCCTCCTCCTGCTATAAGATCTCGCGCATACAGGGGTTGAGCGAAGTGCCGGCGCATGCGCACTTCGCTGTAAGAAGCCAAATAGAGAAGTCCGCACGGGCGCATCAGGCAGAGCCCTGTGCGCAAGCGCAAGATCTTACCGCAGAAGGAGGGGGGAGGGAGGGAGAGCTAGAGGCGGCACAGAGGATTAGGAGGCGGCGCAGAAGTCCGGAAAGGCGGCGCTGGGCACGAATGGCGGCGGGTGCGGCGGGCATCTTGCACCCATTAACATCCCCTTGGGCACCTTATTTGTTTGACTGACAGGTTAGTAATAGCTGTTTTTTAGCTAAATAAGCCCACAGATGACATTTATAAGCCCACATTAGGAATCGTGAAGACGCCCTGAACATCAGCATATGTTTAGCTGACAGGGGTCAAACCTGGTGACAGAATCCCTTTAAATATTTTGCCCAAAAAGTGTGTTTTTTTTACTAACAGAATATGACAGCTGTATATAACGCTTTAATTTCACATGTGCAGATGCAGCAAGGGTTGTAAAATTGTGTATTTTGCCCAAAAAGGGTGTCTTTTAAAACCCAGAAAATTATAGCTGTATTTCTAGCTTAAATTGCACACTGACTAATGCTGCAAAGGCTTCAGATGTAGGATATTGCCAAAAAAAGGTGTTTTTTTAAAACCAGATTATTATTGCAGTATTTCAAGCTTGGATTTGAATGTCACAAAAGCACAGATGCAGTGCTGGTGCACTGAGCTTGCATAAAATAGCCCCTGCCGCCCACCTAACTAACAGACGGATAAAAGTTATTTTTCTCTGTCACTGGGCTCAGGGCAGGGTAAAAAGATTGTGCACTGCACCCACACAACTAAATCTATGTAGATCGCTGAGTTCAATTGGAGTTCTGATAACAGATTCTGTCCTATTCTCTACCTCAAAGCAGCAGCATCCTCTTCCTATGCTAAGCACAGCAGAGTGACAAGCAGCACTAGGTGACTCAGCTTATATAGAGGCTGGGTCACATGCTGCACTGGCCAATCACAGCCATGCCATTAGTAGGCATGGCTATGATGGCTTCTAAGGTCACACAGTTTAATGCTTGTTGATTGGCTGCAGCCTTTCAAAAAGCGCTAAGAAATCGCTGAACACCGAACCCGAACCCAAACTTTTACTGAAATGTTCGGGTTCAGAGTCCAAAAATCCTAACGTTCGGTACAAACCCGAACTTTACAGTTTGAGTTCGCTCAACCCTACTCATATTTCATGGGTTAAGAAAATATGAAAGGAACCATCTCTTCAGAGGTTGTTCGGGTTATTCTAACACACCTTCCTGGAAATCCGCAAACAAATCGGAAATTCCCTCTCTGAGATTTGACAGTTCTCAGGCACACTGTATTGTCTTCCAGTCATATTTGATGTCAGATGATGCGCAAAATTGTCCTGATTATAAATATGAACTTTTTTTTCCTAATTTGACCTACGGGTATGAAGAAACTTGCAAAGCAATGATGCTGCCAGATTTTCTCCCTCTCAGGGCAAGGACTACCCCTCTTCTAATTACACAAGGCTGGACTTGTGTGTGTCACTGCCACTCCCAGCTTCAGATTGGGTAAAATAGAGTGACCCATGCAGATCCCAGTCCTTCATCTACCATCTGACGTTGACTAACATCCCGACCGCCCGCTGGACACGGGCACCCCGCCATCTTGGATTATTCCTTACAAAGACTTTATCTTTTACTGGACTCTACCATGGTAATTCTGAACTTATAGATCTTCTACTCCTTTCCATCTCTTATATATTTCTATCCAACCAATCTGTTCGACTGGCGGGTATATTTATCTGTCAGTTTTAATGTATATATTTTTAGTGTATACAGTCGTGGCCAAAAGTTTTGAGAATTACATAAATATTGGAAATTGGAAAAGCTGCTGCTTAAGTTTTTAGAATAGCAATTTGCATATACTCCAGAATGTTATGAAGAGTGATCAGATGAATTGCATAGTCCTTCTTTGCCATAAAAATTAACTTAATCCCAAAAAAAAACTTTCCACTGCATTTCATTGCTGTCATTAAAGGACCTGCTGAGATCATTTCAGTAATCGTCTTGTTAACCGCCTCCGGACCCTGTGCAGAGTCACGCATCTACGCGTCATCTCGCGAGACGCGAGATTTCCTGTGAACGCGCGCACACGGGCGCGCGCGCTCACAGGATCGGAAGGTAAGCGAGTGGATCTCCAGCCTGCCAGCGGCGATCGTTCGCTGGCAGGCTGGAGATGTGATTTTTTTAAACCCCTAACAGGTATATTAGGCGCTGTTTTGATAACAGCGTCTAATATACCTGCTACCTGGTCCTCTGGTGGTCCCCTTTGTTTGGATCGACCACCAGAGGACACAGGTAGCTCAGTAAAGTAGCACCAAACACCACTACACTACACTACACCCCCCCTTTCACTTATTAACCCCTTATGAGCCCCTGATCACCCCATATAGACTCCCTGATCACCCCCTGTCATTGATCACCCCCCTGTCATTGATCACCCCCTGTAAGGCTCTATTCAGATGTCCGTATGATTTTTACGGATCCACTGATAGATGGATCGGATCCGCAAAACGCATACGGACGTATGAATGGAGCCTTACAGGGGGGTGATCAATGACGGGGGTGATCACCCCATATAGACTCCCTGATCACCCCCTTGTCATTGTTCACCCCCCTGTCATTGATCACCCCCCTGTAAGGCTGCATTCAGATGTCCGTATGATTTTTACGGATCCACTGATACATGGATCGGATCCGCAAAACACATACGGACATCTGAATGGAGCCTTACAGGGGGGTGATCACCCCATATAGACTCCCTGATCACCCCCCTGTCATTGATCACCCCCCTGTAAGGCTGCATTCAGATGTCCGTATGATTTTTACGGATCCACTGATACATGGATCGGATCCGCAAAACACATACGGACATCTGAATGGAGCCTTACAGGGGGGTGATCACCCCATATAGACTCCCTGATCACCCCCCTGTCATTGATCACCCCCCTGTCATTGATCACCCCCCTGTCAGGCTGCATTCAGATGTCCGTATGATTTTTACGGATCCACTGATACATGGATCGGATCCGCAAAACACATACGGACATCTTTTTTTGGCCCAAGTTAGCGGAAATTATTATTTTTTTTCTTACAAAGTCTCATATTCCACTAACTTGTGTCAAAAAATAAAATCTCACATGAACTCACCATACCCCTCACGGAATCCAAATGCGTAAAATTTTTTAGACATTTATATTCCAGACTTCTTCTCACGCTTTAGGGCCCCTAGAATGCCAGGGCAGTATAAATACCCCACATGTGACCCCATTTCGGAAAGAAGACACCCCAAGGTATTCCGTGAGGGGCATATTGAGTCCATGAAAGATTGAAATTTGTGTCCCAAGTTAGCGGAAAGGGAGACTTTGTGCGAAAAAAAAAATATCAATTTCCGCTAACTTGTGCCAAAAAAAAAAAAATTTCTATGAACTCGCCATGCCCCTTATTGAATACCTTGGGGTGTCTTCTTTCCAAAATGGGGTCACATGTGGGGTATTTATACTGCCCTGGCATTCTAGGGGCCCTAAAGCGTGAGAAGAAGTCTGGAATATAAATGTCTAAAAATTTTTACGCATTTGGATTCCGTGAGGGGTATGGTGAGTTCATGTGAGATTTTATTTTTTGTCTAAAAATGCCCTCATAAAATGAATGTGGGCCCCTTTATACCCATACCATATACCCATGCTGGGTGAGATAAATATCTTGGTCAAATGCCAACTTTGTATAAAAAATGGGAAAAGTTGTCTTTTGCCGAGATATTTCTCTCACCCAGCATGAGTATATGTAAAAAGACACCCCAAAACACATTGCCCAACTTCTCCTGAATTCCAAAATGGGGTCACTTGTGGGGTAGTTATACTGCCCTTGCATTTTAGGGGACGAATGCGTGAGAAGTGGTTTGAAATCAAAATCTGTAAAAAATGGCCGGTGAAATCCGAAAGGTGCTCTTTGGAATGTGGGCCCCTTTGCCCACCTAGGCTGCAAAAAAGTGTCACACATGTGGTATCGCTGTGCTCAGGAGAAGTTGGGCAATGTGTTTTGGGGTGTCATTTTACATATACCCATGCTGGGTGAGAGAAATATCTTGGCAAAAGACAACTTTTCCCATTTTTTTTATACAAAGTTGGCATTTGACCAAGATATTTATCTCACCCAGCATGAATATATGTAAAATGACACCCCAAAACAAATTGCCCAACTTCTCCTGAGTACGGAGATACCACATGTGTGACACCTTTTTGCAGCCTAGGTGGGCAAAGGGGCCCACATTCCAAAGAGCACCTTTCGGATTTCACAGGTCATTTAGCTACTTACCACACATTAGGGCCCCTGGAAAATGCCAGGGCAGTATAACTACCCCACAAGTGACCCCATTTTGGAAAGAAGACACCCCAAGGTATTCCGTGAGGGGCATGGCGAGTTCCTAGAGTTTTATATTTTTTGTCACAAGTTAGCGGAAAATGATGATTTTTTTTTTTTTTTCTTACAAAGTCTCATATTCCACTAACTTGTGACAAAAAATAAAAACTTCCATGAACTCACTATGCCCATCACGAAATACCTTGGGGTGTCTTCTTTCCAAAATGGGGTCACTTGTGGGGTAGTTATACTGCCGTGGCATTCTAGGGGCCCAAATGTGTGGTAAGAAGTTTGAAATCAAAATGTGTAAAAAATGACAGGTGAAATCCGAAAGGTGCTCTTTGGAATATGGGCCCCTTTGCATACCTAGGCTGCAAAAAAGTGTCACATATGTGGTATCTCCGTACTCAGGAGAAGTTGGGGAATGTGTTTTGGGGTGTCATTTTACATATACCCATGCTGGGTGAGAGAAATATCTTGGCAAAAGACAACTTTTCCCATTTTTTTATACAAAGTTGGCATTTGACCAAGATATTTATCTCACCCAGCATGGGAATATGTAAAATGACACCCCAAAACACATTCCCCAACTTCTCCTGAGTACGGCGATACCACATGTGTGGCACTTTTTTGCAGCCTAGGGGGGCAAAGGGGCCCACATTCCAAAGAGCACCTTTCAGATTTCACCGGTCATTTTTTACACATTTTGATTTCAAACTACTTACCACACATTTGGGCCCCTAGAATGCCAGGGCAGTATAACTACCCCACAAGTGACCCCATTTTGGAAAGAGGACACCCCAAGGTATTCGCTGATGGGCATAGTGAGTTCATAGAAGTTTTTATTTTTTGTCACAAGTTAGTGGAATATGAGACTTTGTAAGAAAAAAAAAAAAATCATCATTTTCCACTAACTTGTGACAAAAAACAAAAAGTTCTATGAACTCACTATGCCCATCAGCAAATACCTTAGGGTGTCTACTTTCCGAAATGGGGTCATTTGTGGGGTGTTTTTACTGTCTGGGCATTGTAGAACCTCAGGAAACATGACAGGTGCTCAGAAAGTCAGAGCTGCTTCAAAAAGCGGAAATTCACATTTTTGTGCGATAGTTTGTAAACGCTATAACTTTTACCCAAACCATTTTTTTTTTTTACCCAAACATTTTTTTTTTATCAAGGACATGTAGAACAGTAAATTTAGAGAAAAATTTATATATGGATGTCGTTTTTTTTGCAAAATTTTACAACTGAAAGTGAAAAATGTCATTTTTTTGCAAAAAAATTGTTACATTTCGATTAATAACAAAAAAAGTAAAAATGTCAGCAGCAATGAAATACCACCAAATGAAAGCTCTATTAGTGAGAAGAAAAGGAGGTAAAATTTATTTGGGTGGTAAGTTGCATGACCGAGCAATAAACGGTGAAAGTAGGGTAGGTCAGAAGTGTAAAAAGTGGCCTGGTCTTTAAGGGTGTTTAAGCTATAGGGGCTGAGGTGGTTAACTCAGGTGAGAATGTTGACGAGCACAAGGCTGGAGATCATTATGTCAGGCTGATTGGGTTAAAATGGCAGACTTGACATGTTAAAAGGAGGGTGATGCTTGAAATCATTGTTCTTCCATTGTTAACCATGGTGACCTGCAAAGAAACGCGTGCAGCCATCATTGCGTTGCATAAAAATGGCTTCACAGGCAAGGATATTGTGGCTACTAAGATTGCACCTCAATCAAAAATTTATAGGATCATCAAGAACTTCAAGGAAAGAGGTTCAATTCTTGTTAAGAAGGCTTCAGGGTGTCCAAGAAAGTCCAGCAAGCGCCAGGATCGTCTCCTAAAGAGGATTCAGCTGCAGGATCGGAGTGCCACCAGTGCAGAGCTTGCTCAGGAATGGCAGCAGGCAGGTGTGAGCGCATCTGCACGCACAGTGAGGCGAAGACTTTTGGAAGATGGCCTGGTGTCAAGAAGGCCAGCAAAGAAGCCACTTCTCTCCAAAAAAAACATCAGGGTACAGATTGATCTTCTGCAGAAAGTTTGGTGAATGGACTGCTGAGGACTGGGGCAAAGTCATATTCTCCGATGAAGCCGCTTTCCGATTGTTTGGGGCATCTGGAAAAAGGTTTGTCCAGAGAAGAAAAGGTGAGCGCTACCATCAGTCCTGTGTCATGCCAACAGTAAAGCATCCTGAGACCATTCATGTGTGGGGTTGCTTCTCATCCAAGGGGGTGGGCTCACTCACAATTTTGCCCAAAAACACAGCCATGAATAAAGAATGGTACCAAAACACCCTCCAACAGCAACTTCTTCCAACAATCCAACAACAGTTTGGTGAAGAACAATGCATTTTCCAGCACGATGGAGCAACGTGCCATAAGGCAAAAGTGATAACTAAGTGGCTCGGGGGACCAAAACGTTGAAATTTTGGGTCCATGGCCTGGAAACTCCCCAGATCTTAATCCCATTGAGAACTTGTGGTCAATCCTCAAGAGGCGGGTGGACAAACAAAAACCCACTAATTCTGACAAACTCCAAGAAGTGATTATGAAAGAATGGGTTGCTATCAGTCAGGAATTGGCCCAGAAGTTGATTGAGAGCATGCCCAGTCGAATTGCAGAGGTCCTGAAAAAGAAGGGCCAACACTGCAAATACTGACTCTTTGCATAAATGTCATGTAATTGTCGATAAAAGCCTTTGAAACTTATGAAGTGCATGTAATTATATTTCACTACATCACAGAAACAACTGAAACAAAGATCTAAAAGCAGTTTAGCAGCAAACTTTGTGAAAACTAATATTTGTGTCATTCTCAAAACTTTTGGCCACGACTGTAGTTTTTCGAAAAAAACTAACAATTTAATTGTTCCAGTTTTGCCCTTCTTACTTGATTATACGGTCTATGCTAAAAACTCTGTCCTCAGAAGAGACATACTACCGTATTATCTTATTTCTATAAATTGTTAATTGGTTAGCTAGGTTGCAAATAACCGTTTCTTCCCTTTAGGATTAGCTGGGTCTCTTCGCCCAGAGCAAAATCAATCATTTCATTTTACCGATTGTACATACAATCATGATTGTATTATGTATGGGCACACCAACCAATCTTAAACGTCTACTGTGCTCACAGTGGTCCAGAAGTCTCTAGTGGACGAGACCTGTATGGCAACTGTGGCATAGTATGACGGGATTGGCGGGTGGTTGTCACACTCACCCCGTAGTGAGCGCAATTACATCATCAAAGTTCCTTTTGCAGGTCCTGAAAGAAGACAATGCCGTCTGCGCGATCAAGTGGATAAGGTGAGTTAAATTATTATTATTTTAACCCCTCAATCGACATTTTAGTAAGCATTCTGCATTAAGATTGCTATTATTTTCCATTATAATAATACAGTGAATTTACTTCAATGGGGTCCGGGGATGCTCATCCCTATGATCTCCTAGCAACCATGCGTGAAAATCACACCGCATCCGCACTTGCTTGCGGATGCTTGCAATTTTCACGCAGCCCATTCATTTCTACGGGGCCTGCGTTGCGTAAAAAACGCAGAATATAGAACATGCTGCGATTTTCACGCAAAGCACAAGTGTTGCATGAAAATCACCGCTCATCTGCACAGCCCCATTGAAGAGAATGGGTCCAGATTCAGTGCGGGTGCAATGCGTTCACCTCACGCATTGCACCCACATGGAATTCTCGCCCGTCTGAAAGGGGCCTAAAGGTTCTGTGCTCAGTTATGTGCACAAAGGGTTACCAGAGTACCTTGTAAATAGCTCTGCTGAATTTTTATCTTATCCTGAGTTCAGATGTCCATATGAGAGATCATGCAACAAGCATTTCATTTTTAACAACTTTTATTTTATATGTACTAAGCTTGACAGGCTAAACAATAATAAGGAGTACAGTAGATTCACTTTCTGATGGTTGTTATGGGAAACAGCCTTAGTTGGAATCTATATGTAATTCTATATGTAACCTGTAAAATGCTGAGAGGTGAACTTTTGCATTGCATCGTCAACAGCGATTCTTCCTAGACTTTAAGGCCCAGTAGTTTTTATTATCAGTACATTAGTCAATCACCACCATAAATGCAGTGTTTATGTTACTGCGATAAAAAAAAAAAAAAGTTAAACAGAAAAATTTCATAATTTTTTTATAAGTGTACCAGTAGATACTTAGAATTTGCCAAGGGCAATTTTGGAACAGCTTGTCACTGGCATCAGTCAGCTTTTTATTAAAAACATTTGTGACCACCAAATTCCCTAAATTATAGGACTGTCCTTGATTAGTCATTTCATGACCTCTTGCTCAGACTTCTTGTACATACCTTGTACATACTGTAGGGATTTCCCAAATGGTAGCCTTCAGATAAATACACAGTAGCCTTTTAGTAGTGGAAATCAAAGTAATAAATGTATTTTATTGTTGGCACACCACAATTCAACAGGCGGTAGTGATCAGCTTACTTCAGCTGACACTTAAAGAAAAACAATTCAGTCTTGAATCTGAACAATCACATAGAAAGTTTTAGGGAACAGTAGCGTACTCCCCACGGAGTGGATGGGAACCTTGCTTTGTCCTTTGTCTCTCATCAGAGACCCTCTGGTTTTCACTCGGCTCCAAAAACACACAGCTACACAGAGCTCCACCATCAGCCAGGTAATCATCACCCCTGACCCTGCTGGCTGACTTTTTGTAAGCCCGTCAAAACCCGGCCTGGACCATGGGGAACAGCCACCCACCCTTCACTTTGGCTGCTCCCAGTAAGAGCCGGCCCGTATTAGCTTTTGACAGCTATGCTAACTATCAAAGTGTCCATCAGCAACTGCTGCGGACATATGCACTACTGGCTCCTACTTCACCGAGGCCAGGAACATCGGTGACACATATCTTCCATCTATGATGGTCCCTTGTGCCTTTCTACATATCACCCCCCCCCCCCTCTGCCCAAAGCCAGGGGTCTGGGCAACTCCAGCAAACATGCAGTGTACTCTGGATAGGGCATCCGCATTTCCTTGTAGCATGCCCGGCCTATGCTCTACCGAAAACCTAAAGTCCTGTAGGGCTAGAAACCAACGGGTGACACGGGCATTCTTACCCTTTTTCTCTCTTAACCATTGCAGAGGGGCATGATCCGAGACCAGTGTAAATCTCCGTCCCGGGAGATAGTATCGGAGACAATCAAGGACCCACTTAATGGCTAAGCATTCCCTTTCAATTATAGAGTAATTCTGCTCTGCCGGGGACAGTTTTCTGCTGAGGTAACACACGGGATGTTCCTCCTCATTTATGACTTGAGACATTACTGCCCCTATGCCTACTTCTGATGCATCTGTCTGAACAATAAATTCCCGGGAGAAGTCAGGGGCTACCAAGATGGGCTGTTTACAGAGGGCGGACTTAAGTTTTTGGAAGGCCTCTTCAGCCTCTGGGGACCACTTGATCACAGCAGACTTCCCCAATTTGTAAGGTCGGTCAGGGGTACTGCCATTTCTGCAAACTTAGGAACAAATCTCCTGTAGTATCCCACAATACCAAGAAAGGCTTTGACCTGTTTCTTGGTAAGTGGGCGTGGCCATTTTTGGATAGCTTCCACTTTAGTTACTTGGGGTTTTATTATACCTCTTTCTACGATATATCCCAAGTATCGAGCCTCTTCCAACCCCATGGCACACTTACTTGGATTTATAGTGAATCCGGCCTTTCGTAGCGCATCTAGGATGCTCTGAACTTTACTGAGGTGACTCTCCCAATCTTGACTGAAGATCACTATATCATCCAAGTAAGCGGCCGTATATTCCCTATGTGGGCGTAAGATTTGGTCCATAGCTCTCTGGAAGGTGGCGGGGGCCCCTTGCAACCCAAACGGCATCCTAACGTACTGGAAGGACCCTTCCGGTGTAGAAAACACAGTTTTTTCCCTAGCTTCTCTCGACAACGGAATTTGCCAGTATCCCTTTGTAAGATCCAGGGTCGTTATGTATCGAGCTGGCCCTAGTCTCTCAATGAGCTCATCCACCCGGGGCATGGGATAAGCATCTACCTTGGACACCTTGTTTAATTTTCAGTAGTCATTACAAAATCGCCATTCTCCATTGGGCTTCGGGACTAGCACTATGGGACTAGACCACCCACTTTTGGATTCCTCAATTACCCCCAGTTTTAACATTCTCTGGACCTCTTTGGAAACTATCTCCCTTCGGGCCTCAGGTATCCTGTATGGTTTTAAATTTACTCGTGCCTGAGGTTCCGTTAGAATTTCATGTTCCACGACCTTTGTTATTCCAGGGGTTTCTGTAAACAAGTCCCTATTCTGCTGTAACAGTAGCTGGCATTGGCATTTTTGGGAAGGGGACAGGGTTTCGGCGATTTTTACATTGTCGATGGTGGCGTCTGGTTAGGTCAACAGACATGGGCTCTCAGGAGGGTCCCTATCCTTTCCTTGGTTTTAACAAGTTGATGTGATAGATTTGATAGGGCTTTCTCCTACCTGGCTGATGTACCCGGTAGTTAACTTTGCCTACCCTCTCAGTTATCTCATAGGGCCCTTGCCACTTGGCCAGGAACTTGCTCTCCACTGTGGGGACTAAGACTAAAACACCGTCCCCAGGACTAAACTGAACTGTCTAAGACGGGCCGTCCTGTTGTATATGTTCGCTTGCGCCTCCTGTGCCTGGAGCATATTCTCTTTCACAATAGGTGTCATTTGAGCTATTCGCTCCTGCAATGTAGTCACATGTTCAATTACACTTTTGTAAGGCGTGACCTCACTCTCCCAGGTCTCCTTAGCGATATCTAACAGGCCCCGTGGATGCCTTCCATACAACAACTCAAAAGGCGAGAAACCTGTTGACACTTGGGGTACCTCTCTGATTGAGAACAGTAGATAAGGCAACAGGTAATCCCAATCTCTGCCATCTTTCTCAACCACTTTTTTCAACATGGCCTTCAAAGTTTTATTGAAGCGTTCCACCAGGCCATCTGTCTGTGGGTGGTACACTGAGGTATGCAACTGGTTAATTTTTAATACTTTACAGAGATCCTGCATGACCCTGGACATGAACGGGGTTCCCCTGGTGAGTCAGGATCTCCTTGGGCAGCCCTGTTCTGGAGAAAATCTGAAACAGTTCTCTGGCTATAACTTTAGAGGTAGCTTTCCTCAAGGGCACCGCCTCAGGGTATCGGGTAGCATAATCCATTACCACTAATATATATTGGTGCCCCCTTGCGGATTTCACCAAAGGCCCAACTAAATCCATCGCAATTCTCTCGAATGGTATCTCGATAATTGGTAATGGTATTAGAGGGCTGCGGAAGTTTGCGACTGGAGAGGTTACTTGGCACGTAGGGCAGGATTGGCAGTAATCCGTAATTTCTCTGTAGTACCCGGGCCAATGAAACCTCTGCAAAACCCTTTCAAGAGTTTTATCAGCCCCTAAGTGTCCCCCTAATACATGGCTAAGTGCCAGGTCCATTACCATGCGTCGGTATGCTTTTGGAACCACGAGCTGTTCAACTAATTCTTCCCGGATTTTAGTCACCCGGTACAACAAGTTTTCATTCATTGTAAAGTGAGGGTACCTTTCGTCTGCCCCTAGCTCTTGAGGTGCCCCATTGACTACCCCAAAAATTGTTTAAGGCCCCTTTTAGAGTCTCATCTCGGAACTGAGCAGTCCCAAAGTTTCCCCGAGACACCTCTAAGTCGGGGACAGTCTCCTCATTCTCACCTACCATGGCCGAGAACGGAAAGTCAGGGACCATCTCAGGGTCAAGGAGCATGGGGCTGTCTGCAGCACCAGGGCGTTGCTGCGGTACTGCCTTGGCCCACAGGTCCCAGAACACAGGACAGCCTCGGCCAATGATCATCTCATGCATCAACCCCTGCACTACCCCTACCTGGTGGTATACCGTACACTCTTCTGTTTTTAAGATCACCTGGGCTATTGGGTAGACCTTGGTATCACCATGAATGCAGGTGACTCCCAAGGTCTTCCCAGGAACCAACTTATGAGGAATACGGGCCATTAGGAGCGTGACCAGGCTCCCCGAGTCCAGAAGCCCCTTTGTGGGGTTGCCATTCACATTAATTGTACAAAAAGGGAGTCCTCCCTCAACATTAGGAACCGCACTACACGCAAACAGTGAAGTTCGTCTCCCCATAGAACAGTCCATTTGTTCTGGGCTGATGGGACATTGGGCTGCCATATGTCCCAGGCCACGGCACCTCCATCAGATGACCTCTCTTAAGGACGGCCGTGGCGTTGGTTCTGATAGACTCTTGGCCTCATAACGTCCACCCCAGGGGGGTTTAAGTCCCTTTTTCTGCACTTCAGTGTCAACCCGTGCCTTCCAGTAGGGGGAGTTCAAGGATCCTGAGGCAGCTATGGTTGGCTCTATGGCATAGTACCTCTCTACCAAGCCTATTAAGTCATCTGCAGTCTGCGGATTTCCTTGTGCAACCCAGCACTGTACCGGCTTAGAGAGAGCATGCAGGAATCGGTCCATTACCACCCGCTCCACCATTTTGGCTGGGGAACAGACATCCGGCTGTAGCCATTTTTGGACAAGGTGCAGTAGATCAAACATTTGGGACCTGGGAGGCTTGCCTCTCTGAAACCCCTACTGGTGCACCCTCTGAGCTCGGACGGTGATGGTTACCCCTAGACGTGCCAAGATTTCTTTAGTCGGGAGTATTCCCGTGCATCCAGCAACGATAAGTCATAATACGCCTTCTGGGGTTCGCCTGAGAGGAAGGGGGCCAGCACCTCGGCCCATTGCTCAGCTGGTAGTCTCTCACGCTCAGCGACCCGCTCAAAGACAGTGAGGAAGGCTTCTACGTCATCCTCTGCGGTCATTTTTTGTAAGGCAGATTGCACGTTTTTTATTCCGCCCACATTCTGTTCAGCTACATACCCCGCTGATTGTTCTGCCACCCTCTCTCTTAGGGTTGCAATTTGCTCCACCAGTAGGCGAATTGTCTCCTGCTGATGTACATTAGCCTGCCGTTGTTGCTCCAATGCCTGTTGCTGCTGTAGATTGCTCTGCACCATCTGCTTGATAAGATCCTCCATTTTCATTGACTCTTGTTGAAGCTTCGCTGCTGCTTTAACCCAGGACATCAATTGAAAAGCTTCCTTTCAACAAAAAAATCCATTCGGTAATTTAGGCTACTGGCCCTTTAAGAGTCCAACCAGTGGGGAAAAAAACTGCTTCTGACATTTAACTTGTTGCTGCTTCAAGCAATCCTGGGTGTGCCCGCATCCGACACCAATTGAAGGGATTTCCCAAATGGTAGCCTTCAGATAAATACACAGTAGCCTTTTAGTGGTGGAAATCAAAGTAATAAATGTCTTTTATTGTTGGCACACCACAATTTAACAGGCGGTAGTGATCAGCTTACTTCAGCTGACACTTAAAGAAAAACAATTCAGTCTTGAATCTGAACAATCACATAGAAAGTTTTAGGGCATAGTACCGTACTCCCCACGGAGTGGATGGGAACCTTGCTTTGTCCTTTGTCTCTCGGCAGAGACCCTCTGGTTTTCCCTCGGCTCCAAAAACACACAGCTACACAGAGCTCCACCATCAGCCAGGTAATCATCACCCCTGACCCTGCTGGCTGACTTTTTGTAAGCCCGTCAAAACCCGGCCTGGACCATGGGGAACAGCCACCCACCCTTCACTTTGGCTGCTCCCATTAAGAGCCGGCCCGGATTAGCTTTTCACATCTATGCTAACTATCAAAGTGTCTATCAGCAACTGCTGCGGACATATGCAGTACTGGCTCCTACTTCACCGAGGCCAGGAACCTCGGTGACACATATCTTCCATCTATGATGGTCCCTTGTGCCTTTCTACAATACATTCCTGTACATACCCATGCCAGATCCCTCAGCAGTGATTGTAGTGATTTACATGGAGGAGTTTCTTTTTTGCAATTCAAATGCAATATATTGCCTCATAGCATGCAATCTACATAAACAATTGTCAATGCTTTTAAATAGAGAAGAGTGAATTTTTCAAAAATTCGATTCGCTGGTTCGTAAGGCGAATTACGTTCAAAAACAGCTATTTCCCGGCTGCTGAGAGCTTTTATAGTGGTGTAGAACACTATGCCTTGTAGTAACACGCATAGGGAGTCTGCTTTGGTAGTGAAATAATACTGTGAGTCCATATGACATGCAGATGACAGGCGTCGCTCTTAGAATCACTTCACACTTCACTTATTAGAGCAGTCACGGGGCCAAAACTGACCAAATAACTCAACTATGAACTTAGCCTTACAGGTTGATGTTAGCGCCAAAAAGAAGCACACCTCTTTTACACCGTCGCCAGCTGATTCCACATGCAGAGTGCTATTGCATTTGTGTTTTTGCGTTTGTATATGGATTCCACATAGATGTCTACAGAACCTGTTCTATTAAACATGTATACAAGTACTGGAGAGGGTGTCAACAGTAAGTTCATGTTGACGTCACAAATTAATTTGCCCTTTCTATGATCCGTCAGAACAATAACGGATCCTGTCTGTGGAGCATACGCCTTAACTCGGTCAGCATTTGCTCAATAATCCATCAGTATTGCTAATTGTCTTCTGTGTTTGTACCCACTCCTGCTTTAGGCTACCAAATCATAAGGCAATTCTGATGGGACCATACAGGCCATAAAGCTGCTACATAGACAGGATCCGTTGTGCGTCTCAATTTTCCTTCCTTCTGACAAATAAGAAGAAAAGAGTCTCACAGAATGAACATAACCCGGTTCACGGGAATATAGTAGAATATGGTCAATTACAATGGACTTCACAGAAATACCATTAATTCGAAAACATAACTTTAAATAAGTCATTAATAAAAGCCAATGGACCCTTATAATACAGAAAGTAAATATAAATCAAGAAATAAATAAAAAAAACTAAATGTGGAAATAATATTCCACTAGCCTACGTTCGCAGGATGGCAGACAAGTGTTTAATAGGCTGTTGGGGCAATGTCCCTGATTCTAGCCCTTTTATTGTTGCCCTGCCTGCAAACGGAATAGCCACCCCGATAGGGGCGATCCCGTGTCTCGTGCCTCCTATTGACCCCTAGATGGCCCTAGCACGGGGAATGGATACAGCAATATGAGATGCTGGGCCTATAATGAGACCTAGGCTAGTATAAATGCCAAGAAAATAACAAACAAAGTGCATAAATAGCCCCCCAGTGAGGTGGCGAGAGTCCACCCAATAACAAACAGTGCAAAAATGGTAAGTGATGTAGCAAGTATACAGACTGACACTCCTGACTGTCCCTATGCGTTTTGCCTAGTTGGTTACAGGCTCCTCAGGGGACAAAACATATAACATGACAACAGGGTGTCCTACACCAGAGATCTATCACCAGAGTATAGAGAGGCCAAGATATTGCTTCTCTCATAGATCAGTGGTTGTTACTATAAAAAAACCACCATTTTATACATAGCTATATAGCTTCTTGGAACAGGTTCAAAACCTAGTCAAAAGTAATGGGCGAGTCGTCGTTGTTAAAGACCACTATATTGGCAATATCCAGGTGGCATTCCAGTACAACCAGGAATAGAGTAGTGATAAAGTGAGGGGCACTCATCATAGCCCCTGTTTGTGTACTTCATATATTTCAGTGTCCAATCACTCAATATAGTTTAAACGCTACATTCCTTTATAAGCATCTTATTTAATGTATGAATTCAGATAGAGACATATATATAGGGGCTAGTAGCTATCACATACGATATCAATAAAGAAGGTATACATCAATGCTGTGACACATATGATAATCAATCATCAGAGTCTCCGTGATGTGGAGATAAGCTGGTATAACCAGCAATACTTGCGTATCCCTAGGATGTACACAGCAGCATCTCGTGTAGCTAAGCCCATTAGACGCCCACAGGTATGGAAAATGAGGCGGTGTTCAGATGCAGACACATGCTGGCCCGGAGTCTCCAAGGTATGAGTTTGATAGAGGCAGCAATCAGTAGATCCCGCTTGCGCCATTTTAAACTCTGCTTCCGGGTATGACGTAGGTCGGCACCTGATTCCACTAGCGATCACATGACCGCATTAGGTTACTGACGTGGATGGTCACGTGCCTCATTCCGGTCACGTGACTCAGTCATCCCATTGATCCTACTTACAGCGGTGGCGTCAGTAGGTGCCTGACCCTGCTGTTGATCATATGACCGCACTCGCTGGTCGACGTGTAGGGTCACGTGTCTGCTTCCGATCACGTGACCCAGTCGTCCCGTATAGTGCATAGGTCATATTGCATTTGGATGAGGAATAATGCTGCATTGAATAAAAAGTGCATAGGTAGGATATCGTCTTTATAGATAAGATAAATACTGTTGGTGGTCCAATACACGAATACATATTATCTATTTATTTATTCAATGCCCTCATCTATTATCCAGGATGTTTCCTATGTGGATAGAAGCACCGCTCAATATCATCCATTTAAATCTGTATAAGCTTATATTAAGGACAGGCATATAGTAACATAGTAACATAGTAACATAGTAACATAGTAACATAGTACATAAGGCCGAAAAAAGACATTTGTCCATCCAGTTCGGCCTGTTATCCTGCAAGTTGATCCAGAGGAAGGCAAAAAACCCTGTGAGGTAGAAGCCAATTTTCTCCACTTTAGGGGAATAAAAAATTCCTTCCCGACTCCAATCATGCAATCAGAATAACTCCCTGGATCAACGACCCCTCTCTAGTAGCTTTATCCTGTAATATTATTACACTCCAGAAATACATCCAGGCCCCTCTTGAATTCCTTTATTGTACTAACCATCACCACCTCCTCAGGCAGAGAGTTCCATAGTCTCACTGCTCTTACCGTAAAGAATCCTCTTCTATGTTTGTGTACAAACCTTCTTTCCTCCAGACGCAGAGGATGTCCCCTCGTCACAGTCACAGTCCTGGGGATAAATAGCTGATGGGATAGATTTCTGTACTGACCCCTGATATATTTATACATATTAATTAGATCTCCCCTCAGTCGTCTTTTTTCTAAAGTGAATAACCCTAATTTTGATAATCTTTCAGGGTACTGTAGTTGCCCCATTCCAGTTATTACTTTAGTTGCCCTCCTCTGAACCCTCTCTAGCTCTGCTATGTCTGCCTTGTTTACAGGAGCCCAGAACTGTACACAGTACTCCATGTGTGGTCTGACTAGCGATTTGTAAAGTGGTAGGACTATGTTCATATCACGGGAATCTATGCCCCTTTTGATGCAACCCATTATCTTGTTGGCCTTGGCAGCAGCTGCCTGACACTGGTTTTTGCTGCTTAGTTTGCTGTTTATTAAAATTCCTAGATCCTTTTCCATGTCAGTGTTACCGAGTGTTTTACCATTTAGTATGTACGGGTGACTTGCATTTTTCCTTCCCATGTGCATAACCTTACATTTATCAGTGTTAAACCTCATCTGCCACTTATCTGCCCAAGCCTCCAATCTATCCATATCCCTCTGTAGTAGTATACTGTCCTCATCAGTGTAAATTACTTTACACAGTTTAGTGTCATCTGCGAAAATTGATACTTTACTATGCAAGCCTTCTACAAGATCATTAATAAATATATTGAAGAGAATAGGGCCCAATACTGACCCCTGAGGTACTCCGCTAGTGACAGTGACCCAATCTGAGTGTGTACCGTTAATAACCACCCTCTGTTTTCTATCACTCAGCCAGTTACTTACCCACATACAGATGTTTTCTCCCAGTCCGAGCATTCTCATTTTATATACTAACCTTTTATGCGGTACAGTGTCAAATGCTTTGGAGAAGTCCAGATATACGACATCCATTGATTCGCCGCTGTCAAGTCTAGAACTTACCTCCTCATAGAAACTGATTAAATTAGTTTGACATGACCGATCCCTCTCGAAGCCATGCTGATATGGCGTTATTTGCTTATTTCCGTTGAGATGCTCTAATATAGCATCTCTCAGAAAACCTTCAAACAGTTTACCCACAACAGATGTTAAACTTACCGGCCTATAGTTTCCAGGCTCTGTTTTTGGCCCCTTTTTGAATATTGGCACCACATATGCCACGCGCCAATCCTGTGGGACATTCCCTATCAGTATAGAGTCTGCAAATATCAGAAATAAGGGTCTGGCTATGACATTACTTAATTCCTTTAGGATACGGGGATGTATGCCATCCGGTCCTGGCGATTTGTCTATTTTAATCTTTTTAAGCCGCTGATGTACTTCTTCCTGGGTCAGACAGGACACCTTTAATGGGGAATTTATTTTTGCATTCTGCATGTCATCTGACAATTTATTTTCCTCAGTGAATACATTGGAGAAAAAAATATTTAACAGCTTTGCTTTCTCCTCGTCGCTCTCTGCGACTCCCCCCTCATTACTCTTTAAAGGGCCAACACCTTCAGCTTTATACTTTTTAACATTTATATAATTGAAGAACATTTTAGGGTTAGTTTTACTCTCTTTGGCAATTAATCTCTCGGTCTCTAGTTTGGCCGCTTTTATTTGTTTTTTACATGTTCTATTTTTTTCCTTATAGTTTTTCAGTGCTTCCGTGCAACCCTCCTGTTTTAGTGTTTTATATGCTTTCTTTTTGTCATTTATTGCTTTCTTTACAGTTCTGTTTATCCACATTGGTTTCTTTTTGTTCCTTAACCTTTTATTACCATACGGTATGTACCTCTCACAATGAGTTTTTAGGATGTTTTTAAAGATATCCCATTTTGTGTCTGTATTTGTGAGGACTTTGTCCCAGTTAGTTTGGCCTATGGCCTCTCTTAGTTGGCTAAATTTAGCTTTTTTGAAGTTTGGTATTTTTGTTCCTCCCTGTAGAAACGCTCTTTTGAATGATAATTGGAAGGTTATTACTTTATGGTCACTATTTCCCAGGTGTCCCCCGACCTGCACGTCTGTTGTTCTGTCAGGTCTATTGGTTAATACTAAGTCCAGTATGGCCGTCCCTCTAGTCGGGTCCTGAACCAGTTGGGAGAGGTAATTGTCTTTGGTTATAGCCACGAACCTGTTTCCCTTATGAGATATACAAGTTTCAGTTTCCCAGTCTATATCTGGGTAGTTGAAGTCCCCCATAATAACCACCTCATTATGATTTGCCGCCTCGTCTATCTCGTTTAGTAGTAGATTTTCTGTGGACTCTGGTATATTAGGTGGTTTATAGTAAACTCCTATTAGTAATTTATTGTTTTTTTTAGCTCCATGTATCTCTACCCATAGTGACTCCACATGTTCATGTCCCTCACTTATATCTTCTCGGACTGTGGGCTTTAGACAGGACTTTATATAAAGGCAGACTCCTCCCCCTCTCCGGTTTTGACGATCCTTTCTAAACAGACTGTAACCTTGTACATTAACTGCCCAGTCATAGCTATCATCCAGCCATGTCTCAGTTATTCCCACTATGTCATAGTCCTCCTCACACATCACTAATTCCAGTTCACCAGTTTTATTAGTCAGGCTTCTGGCATTAGTATACATACATTTGAGAGGTTTATGTATATTTTTTACCCTACACCTTTCCTTCTGAATTGTTCTAGTCCCTCCTTCCATTCCTCCCCCATTCTTATTACCTTGCCCCCGGTCTCTATCTGCACTATCTTCCCCTCCTATAACGTAATTACCCTCCCCCCCAGTCCCTAGTTTAAACACTCCTCCAACCTTCTAGCCATCTTTCTCCCCAGCACAGCTGCCCCTTCCCCATTGAGGTGCAGCCCGTCCCTACGATAGAGCCTGTTGCCGATAGAAAAATCGTCCCAGTTCTCCAGGAACCCAAACCCCTCCTTCCTACACCAGTTCTTGAGCCACTTGTTAATCTCCCTAATCTCCCATTGCCTTTCTTGTGTGGCTCGTGGTACAGGCAGTATTTCGGAAAATACTACCTTTGAGGTCCTTGCCCTCAGCTTTTGACCTAAATCCCTGAAATCATTTTTAAGGACTCTCCACCTACCTCTAACTTTGTCATTGGTTCCGATATGGACCATGACCGCTGGATCGTCTCCAGCCCCTCCCAGTAATCTGTCAACCCGATCCGCGATGTGTCGAACTCTAGCGCCAGGAAGACAGCACACTGTTCGGCGATCACGGTCTTTGTGACAGATTTCCCTATCTGTTCCCCTAATAATGGAGTCTCCCACTACCAGCACCTGTCTGGCCTGCCCTGCTCTCCTGGTTCCCTGCTTACTGGAGCTGACATTCCCCTGACTGGCAGAGGAAGTGTCTGGCTGCAGCAGTGCCGTCCCCGGACTGACATCCCCCTCATCTGCCAAACGTGCAAACTTGTTGGGGTGTGTCAGATCAGGGCTAGCCTCCCTGGCACTCTTCCCTCTACCCCGCTTTCTAACTTTTACCCAGCTAGCTACCTCACTTTCCTCAGCCTCCTCTCTGTCACCCTCCCCCTCATCTACCCCAAAGAGTGCTTGCTCGGTGAGAAGCAAACTCTTTTGCAAATTATCAATGCCTCTCAGTATGTCAGATGTTTAGTTAAACTGAAGTAACTTGGAACAGGGAAAATTATTGTGTTATCCTATAGATGTGGCCATACATTACTAATGACTAGTCCGTGTAACAATGCAATTAACCTGATCTGGTAAGGGAGTGATTGGCTGTAAGAGAAATGGGGATAAGTGTTGAGAGATTCCTCCCTACACTATCTTATAAACATGATGCCAATGATGCAACTAATCCCCAAATCATCAAAAGATATGGGAGACCTTTTCATAAAAAGCATGCAAAATCAATATGTTCATTGAGTCCAGCAGGTGTAACGGAATTAAGCATAAAGATCCATCTGGACTCCTTCTGTCTGAGGAATTTATCTAAATCCCCCCTTCTATTTGTAGGTTTCAGTACTTCAATCGTGGAAAATTGGATGACATTCATAGCCCCAGCATGACTAGCCCATACATGTCGGGAGATGGGTTTATCACGTCTGTTGCGGATGTCTCCAATGTGTTCAAGAATTCTTTTCTTGAACATCCTCTTGGTCTTCCCTACATATTTTAGCCTGCAGACACATTTAGCCAGATAGACCATTCCTGAGGTATTGCAATTTGCAAAACTCCGGATATAAACTGTTCTGTCTTCAGAGCTATTCTTGAACGTGTTTCCTGGAGATATGAAGTTGAAGGTGCCTACTTGTCTATTGGTCAGCCATGTGCTGGTTTCAGGCGGATCTAGATGCTCTGGCCACGTCTGAAGGTAATGGATGGATTTTCAGGTAAGACCGTGGTTAAGTCAGGATCCGTTTTAATTAGTGACCAATAACGACTCAAGATATCACGGACCTGTTGTGACTCAGAGTCAAAGGTCCCAATAATCCTAATAGGTCCTTGTGAGTTTGTTCTTTTCATTTGTGGTCGTAATAGGGAGGACCGATCTCTAGATTTAGCCCAATTCCAGGCCTCATAGAGGCATGGGCTAGGGTACCCCCTTTCCTTAAAACGATGAAATAGCTTAGATGCCTCACGTGTAAAAGTCTCAGATTCAGAACAGTTACGTCGTACCCTCAAGAACTGTCCTTTGGGGATACCCTTTTTGAGGGGCCTAGGGTGGAAGCTATCCCATCGTAGGAGGCTATTAGTTGAGGTCTTCTTCCGAAATAGCGTTGTTTTAATGTAGTTATTCTCATCCCTCTCCAAGGCTATGTCTAGAAAGGTGATTGTGTTCCGATGTATTTCTGAGGTGAAGTATAGGCCTATATGGTTGGAATTCAATTTGTCTATGAATTGTTGGAACTCCCTCTCAGTCCCTGACCACAGAAGTAGAACGTCGTCTATGAATCTGGACCAGAGAGATATATGTCTGGTCCATTCAGTCATAGATTCAGAGAAGACCTCCGTGTCTTCCCACCAGCCCAGGAGCAGGTTAGCATATGTCGGTGCACAAGGGCTACCCATCGTGGTGCCCCTGAGCTGGTGGTAGACACGGTCCTCGAATATGAACTAATTATGTGTTAAGACAAAGTTGAGAAGTTGCAAGACAAATCGGTTATGATGACCCATATCTTTAGATCTCAAATCTAGGAAATATTTAGCTGCTAAGAGGCCCTTATCATGGGGGATTGACGTATAAAGTGCCTCTACGTCAATAGAGGCAAACCAACTATCTGGTTCCATAGTTATGCCCTCTACTCGTTGAAGTAGGTCCATCGTGTCGCGAAGATAAGATGGTAGAGAAGACACGAAGGGACGAAGGACATGGTCAATGTAAGTCCCCGCATGTTGGGTAAGACTGTCGATTCCTGAAACTATGGGACGTCCTTTTAGAGGGACAGTCCCTTATGAATTTTAGGGAGTCCATAGAATGTTGCTATTTTTGGAGTAGTAGGTAACAGGAATTCAAGTTTTTTACGATCTATACATTTGTCTATTAAACCCCCCTGCACAATTTGAGATAGCTCGGCCGAGTAAACCATGGTAGGGTCCCCCCTCAGTATTTCATAGCTATTTGTGTCTGATAAAAGAGATAGACACATACCTCTATACTGTTGAAGGGAGAGGATCACAATGTTTCCCCCTTTGTCCGATGGCTTCACTATGATCTTTTATTCATACTGAGGTTTTGTAGCGCCGCCATTTCTGAGTGAGTATAATTTTTTTTAGGGCCAGTGTGTCCTATTTTCTCCAGGTCACATATGACAGACCTGAGAAAAATATCGATATTGGCCTCATTCAGTGTTTTTGGTGGCATTTTAACACTCTTATTTCTCAGAGAGGTGAAGGGGCCTTGTCCAATTGGTCGTTCGTTCTCGTCTAACAGATGTGTAAGGTTGTCTAGACTCTCTAGGTCTTCTCTATCTAGGCCTAGCTCAGAACACATTTTTATTTATTTTTTTGTCCTGATGTTGCAAATATCTTATGCCACCGGAGTTTTATGGTAAAAAGATGCATGTCTTTGATCCAATCAAAGCAGTTAAAACGCGTAGTTGGAACAAAGCTAAGTCCTTTTCTCAGAACAGACATTTCATCTTTGGACAAAATTATCCCTGATAGATTGATAATCAGGGTGTCGGAGGAAGATGTATTTATTTCTTGTTGTGTTGTTGAGGTTGTTGACGGTCCCTTAATGCATAGGTGTTTACTTGGGGTAGACCTAAAAAGGTTTGGGGGTTGCATGCTGGTGTTCCAGAGGAGGCAGAGGGTCCAGATACACACCCATCCTGTTGTACTTGTTCCTGGGTTCTTTCTTTCCTTGTCCTGTTTCCCATTCCTCCCATGTTTTGTGGGCCCCATTGTTTCGAGTACTGTGCACCTGTGTATTGTTCACCTCTCTAAGTTAATCTAGGTCCTGAATATCTGTTACGTCCCCTCGTACGGCCCCTCCCCTTCCAATGTGTTTTCGGATATGGGTATAGTGGTCGATATGAGGTGGATTCTGAATCTGAGCTTTCTGCCTCTAAGGCAGATGTTTCTGTGATGGACCCCCTCCGATCCGTTCTAGTGTTCGTATAGGCCGTGTTATTTCTGAACTCTGTTAGATCTTTAGTAAATTGTCTATGTTTTCTCTCAACCAGTGTTGTTCTAAATTTTTCAATGTTATTTTGAAGCTCAAGTTCTTTTTTGGGGAATTCAGTGTGATCTTTAAATTTTAAAGCCGTCTCTGTCAGGGCTACTTTACGTTTCTCTAATTGTTCATTATAGTTTTTTTCCTGGTCTAATAATAATCGCATGAATCTTATCGAACTTGCTGTGGCTTCAGCCTCCCATTTCAGCAGTAGTTCAGTATTGCTAATGCGTGCTGCTGGACGTATATAGATCAGTAGACCCCTCAGTACGATTGAATTCTTTATATAGTTATCTAGGGATTGGATTTCCCACCATGTTTTGATGTATTCTTTATGTATCTCATATAGATCCTTAAATGTAGTTTTGATCGAGGGATTCGTTATAGAGAGTAGAGTAAGTTCCTTATCCGAGAATATCTCAGTGGCTTCCAGCAGCCATCTATCCTCATTTGTTTGCCCTACCCTACATGTCGACCGGTGAGCGCGGTCATATGATCAACAGCAGGGTCAGGCATCTACTGACGCCACCGCTGTAGGTATGATCAACGGGATGACTGAGTCACGTGACCGGAATGAGGCACGTGACCATCCACGTCAGTAACCTAATGCGGTCATGTGATCGCTAGTGGAATCAGGTGCCGACCTACGTCATACCCGGAAGCAGGGTTTAAATAGCGCAAGCGGGATCTACTGATTGCTGCCTCTATCAAACTCATACCTTGGAGACTCCGGGCCAGCATGTGTCTGCATCTGAACACCGCCTCATTTTCCCTACCTGTGGGCGTCTAATGGGCTTAGCTACACGAGATGCTGCTGTGTACATCCTAGGGATACACAAGTATTGCTGGTTATACCAGCTTATCTCCACATCACGGAAACTCTGATGATTGATTATCATATGTGTCACAGCATTGATGTATACCTTATAATACTTATAATTTGCCAAGAGCAATTTTGGAACAGCTTGTCACTGGTATCAGTCAGCTTTTTATTGAAAACATTTGTGACCACCAAATTCCCTAAATTATAGGACTGTCTTTGATTAGTCATTTCATGACCTCTTGCTCAGACTTCTTGTACATACCCTGTACATACTGTAGGGATTTCCCAAATGGTAGCCTTCAGATAAATACTTAGTAGCCTTTTAGTGGTGGAAATCAAAGTAATAAATGTATTTTATTGTTGGCACACCACAATTCAACAGGTGGTAGTGATCAGCTTACTTCAGCTGACACTTAAAGAAAAACAATTCAGTCTTGAATCTGAACAATCACATAGAAAGTTTTAGGGAACAGTACCGTACTCCCCACGGAGTGGATTGGAACCTTGCTTTGTCCTTTGTCTCTCGGCAGAGACTCTCTGGTTTTCACTTGGCTCCAAAAACACACAGCTACACAGAGCTCCACCATCAGCCAGGTAATCATCACCCCTGACCCTGCTGGCTGACTTTTTGTAAGCCCGTCAAAACCCGGCCTGGACCATGGGGAACAGCCACCCACCCTTCACTTTGGCTGCTCCCAGTAAGGATTAGCTTTTGACAGCTATGCTAACTATCAAAGTGTCCATCAGCAACTGCTGCGGACATACAGTGGGGGAAATAATTATTTGACCCCTCACTGATTTTGTAAGTTTGTCCAATGACAAAGAAATGAAAAGTCTCAGAACAGTATCATTTCAATGGTAGGTTTATTGTAACAGTGGCAGATAGCACATCAAAAGGAAAATCGAAAAAATAACTTTAAATAAAAGATAGCAACTGATTTGCATTTCATTGAGTGAAATAAGTATTTGAACCCTCTAACAAAAAAAGACTTAATACTTGGTGGAAAAACCCTTGTTTGCAAGCACAGAGGTCAAACGTTTCTTGTAATTGATGACCAAGTTTGCGCACATTTTAGGAGGAATGTTGGTCCACTCCTCTTTGCAGATCATCTCTAAATCCCTAAGGTTTCGAGGCTGTCTCTGTGCAACTCTGAGCTTGAGCTCCCTCCATAGGTTTTCGATTGGATTAAGGTCCGGAGACTGACTAGGCCACTCCATGACCTTAATGTGCTTCTTCTTGAGCCACTCCTTTGTTGCCTTTGCTGTATGTTTTGGGTCATTGTCGTGCTGGAACACCCATCCACGACCCATTTTCAGTTTCCTGGCAGAGGGAAGGAGGTTGTCGCTCAGGATTTCACGATACATGGCTCCGTCCATTTTCCCGTTTATGCGAATAAGTTGTCCTGTGCCCTTAGCAGAAAAACACCCCCAAAGCAAAATGTTTCCACCCCCATGCTTGACGGTGGGGACGGTGTTTTGGGGGTCATAGGCAGCATTTTTCTTCCTCCAAACACAGCGAGTTGAGTTAATGCCAAAGAGCTCTATTTTGGTCTCATCAGACCACAGCACCTTCTCCCAGTCACTCTCTGAATCATTCAGGTGTTCATTGGCAAACTTCAGACGGGCCTGCACATGTGCCTTCCTGAGCAGGGGGACCTTGCGAGCCCTGCAGGATTTTAATCCATTGCGGTGTAATGTGTTTCCAATGGTTTTCTTGGTGACTGTGGTCCCTGCTAATTTGAGGTCATTAACTAACTCCTCCCGTGTAGTTCTAGGATGCTTTTTCACCTTTCTCAGAACCATTGACACCCCACGAGGTGAGATCTTGCGTGGAGCCCCAGAGCGAGGTCGATTGATGGTCATTTTGTGCTCCTTCCATTTTCGAACAATCGCACCAACAGTTGTCACCTTCTCTCCCAGCTTCTTGCTAATGGTTTTGTAGCCCATTCCAGCCTTGTGCAGGTCTACAATTTTGTCTCTGACATCCTTGGACAGCTCTTTGGTCTTTCCCATGTTGGAGAGTTTGGAGTCTGCTTGATTGATTGATTCTGTGGACAGGTGTCTTTTATACAGGTGACTAGTTAAGACAGGTGTCCTTAATGAGGGTGACTAATTGAGTAGAAGTGTCTAACCACTCTGTGGGAGCCAGAACTCTTAATGGTTGGTAGGGGTTCAAATACTTATTTCACTCAATGAAATGCAAATCAGTTGCTATCTTTTATTTAAAGTTATTTTTTCGATTTTCCTTTTGATGTGCTATCTGCCACTGTTACAATAAACCTACCATTGAAATGATACTGTTCTGAGACTTTTCATTTCTTTGTCATTGGACAAACTTACAAAATCAGTGAGGGGTCAAATAATTATTTCCCCCACTGTATGCACTACTGGCTCCTACTTCACCGAGGCCAGGAACATCGGTGACACATATCTTCCATCTATGATGGTCCCTTGTGCCTTTCTACATATCCCCCCCCCCTCTGCCCAAAGCCAGGGGTCTGGGCAACTCCAGCAAACATGCAGTGTACTCTGGATAGGGCATCCGCATTTCCTTGTAGCCTGCCCGACCTATGCTCTACCGAAAACCTAAAGTCCTGTAGGGCTAGAAACCAACGGGTGACATGGGCATGCTTACCCTTTTTCTCTCTTAACCATTGCAGAGGGGCATGATCCGAGACCAGTGTCAATCTCCGTCCCGGGAGATAGTATCGGAGACAATCAAGGGCCCACTTAATGGCTAAGCATTCCCTTTCAATTATAGAGTAATTCTGCTCTGCCGGGGACAGTTTTCTGCTGAGGTAACACACGGGATGTTCCTCCTCATTTATGACTTGAGACATTACTGCCCCTATGCCTACTTCTGATGCATCTGTCTGAACAATAAATTCCCGGGAGAAGTCAGGGGCTACCAAGATGGGCTGTCTACAGAGGGCGGACTTAAGTTTTTGGAAGGCCTCTTCAGCCTCTGGGGACCACTTGATCGCAGCAGACTTCCCCCCCTTTGTAAGGTCGGTCAGGGGTACTGCCATTTCTGCAAACTTAGGAACAAATCTCCTATAGTATCCCACAATACCGAGAAAGGCTTTGACTTGTTTCTTGGTAAGTGGGCGTGGCCATTTTTGGATAGCTTCCACTTTAGTTACTTGGGGTTTTATTATACCTCTTCCTACGATATATCCCAAGTATCGAGCCTCTTCCAACCCCATGGCACACTTACTTGGATTTATAGTGAATCCGGCCTTTCGTAGCGCATCTAGGATGCTCTGAACTTTACTGAGATGACTCTCCCAATCTTGACTGAAGATCACTATATCATCCAAGTAAGCGGCCGTATATTCCCGATGTGGGCGTAAGATTTGGTCCATAGCTCTCTGGAAGGTGGCGGGGGCCCCTTGCAACCCAAACGGCATCCTAACGTACTGGAAGGACCCTTCCGGTGTAGAAAACACAGTTTTTTCCCTAGCTTCTCTCGACAACGGAATTTGCCAGTATCCCTTTGTAAGATCCAGGGTCGTTATGTATCGAGCTGGCCCTAGTCTCTCAATGAGCTCATCCACCCGGGGCATGGGATAAGCATCTACTTTGGACACCTCGTTTAATTTTCGGTAGTCATTACAAAATCGCCATTCTCCATTGGGCTTCGGGACTAGCACTATGGGACTAGACCACCCACTTTTGGATTCCTCAATTACCCCCAGTTTTAACATTCTCTGGACCTCTTTGGAAACTATCTCCCTTCGGGCCTCAGGTATCCTGTACGGTTTTAAATTTACTCGTGCCTGAGGTTCTGTTAGAATTTCATGTTCCACGACCTTGGTTAAGCCAGGGGTTTCTGTAAACAAGTCCCTATTCTGCTGTAACAGGAGCTGGCATTGGCATTTTTGGGAAGGGGACAGGGTTTCGGCGATTTTTACATTGTCGATGGTGGCGTCTGGTTAGGTCAACAGACATGGGCTCTCAGGAGGGTCCCTATCCTTCCATGGTTTTAACAAGTTGATGTGATAGATTTGATAGGGCTTTCTCCTACCTGGCTGATGTACCCGGTAGTTAACTTTGCCCACCCTCTCAGTTATCTCATAGGGCCCTTGCCACTTGGCCAGGAACTTGCTCTCCACTGTGGGGACTAAGACTAAAACACGGTCCCCAGGACTAAACTGAACTGTCTAAGATGGGCCGTCCTGTTGTATATGTTCGCTTGCGCCTCCTGTGCCTGGAGCATATTCTCTTTCACAATAGGTGTCATTTGAGCTATTCGCTCCTGCAATGTAGTCACATGTTCAATTACACTTTTGTAAGGCGTGACCTCACTCTCCCAGGTCTCCTTAGCGATATCTAACAGGCCCCGTGGATGCCTTCCATACAACAACTCAAAAGGCGAGAAACCTGTTGACACTTGGGGTACCTCTCTGATTGAGAACAGTAGATAAGGCAACAGGTAATCCCAATCTCTGCCATCTTTCTCAACCACTTTTTTCAACATGACCTTCAAAGTTTTATTGAAGCGTTCCACCAGGCCATCTGTCTGTGGGTGGTACACTTAGGTATGCAACTAGTTAATTTTTAATACTTTACAGAGATCCTACATGACCCTGGACATGAACGGGGTTCCCCTGGTCAGTCAGGATCTCCTTGGGCAGCCCTGTTCTGGAGAAAATCTGAAACAGTTCTCTGGCTATAACTTTAGAGGTAGCTTTCCGCAAGGGCACCGCCTCAGGGTATCGGGTAGCATAATCCATTACCACTAATATATATTGGTGCCCCCTTGCGGATTTTACCAAAGGCCCAACTAAATCCATCGCAATTCTCTTGAATGGTATCTCGATAATTGGTAATGGTATTAGAGGGCTGCGGAAGTTTGCGACTGGAGAGGTTACTTGGCACGTAGGGCAGGATTGGCAGTAATCCGTAATTTCTCTGTAGTACCCGGGCCAATAAAACCTCTGCAAAACCCTTTCAAGAGTTTTATCAGCCCCTAAGTGTCCCCCTAATACATGGCTATGTGCCAGGTCCATTACCATGCGTCGGTATGCTTTTGGAACCACGAGCTGTTCAACTAATTCTTCCCGGATTTTAGTCACCCGGTACAACAAGTTTTCATTCATTGAAAAGTTAGGGTACCTTTCGTCTGCCCCTAGCTCTTGAGGTGCCCCATTGACTACCCCAACATTGTTTAAGGCCCCTTTTAGAGTCTCATCTCGGAACTGAGCAGTCCCAAAGTTTCCCCGAGACACCTCTAAGTCGGGGACAGTCTCCTCATTCTCACCTACCATGGCCGAGAACGGAAAGTCAGGGACCATCTCAGGATCAAGGAGCATGGGGTTGTCTGCAACACCAGGGCGTTGCTGCGGTACTGCCTTGGCCCACAGGTCCCAGAACACAGGACAGCCTCGGCCAATGATCATGTCATGCATCAACCCCTGCACTACCCCTACCTGGTGGTATACCGTACACTCTTCTGTTTTTAAGGTCACCTGGGCTATTGGGTAGACCTTGGTATCACCATGAATGCAGGTGACTCCCAAGGTCTTCCCAGGAACCAACTTATGTGGAATACGGGCCGTTAGGAGCGTGACCAGGCTCCCCGAGTCCAGAAGCCCCTTTGTGGGGTTGCCATTCACATTAATTGTACAAAATGGGAGTCCTCCCTCAACATTAGGAACCGCACTACACGCAAACAGTGAAGTTCGTCTCCCCACAGAACAGTCCATTTGTTCTGGGCTGATGGGACATTGGGCTGCCATATGTCCCAGGCCACGGCACCTCCATCAGATGACCTCTCTTAAGGACGGCCGTGGCGTTGGTTCTGATAGACTCTTGGCCTCATAACGTCCACCCCGGGGGGGTTTTAGTCCCTTTTTCTGCACTTCAGTGTCAACCCGTGCCTTCCAGTAGGGGGAGTTCAAGGATCCTGAGGCAGCTATGGTTGGCTCTACGGCATAGTACCTCTCTACCAAGCCTATTAAGTCATCTGCAGTCTGCGGATTTCCTTGTGCAACCCAGCACTGTACCGGCTTAGAGAGAGCATGCAGGAATCGGTCCATTACAACCCGCTCCACCATTTTGGCTGGGGAACAGACATCCGGCTGTAGCCATTTTTGGACAAGGTGCAGTAGATCAAACATTTGGGACCTGGGAGGCTTGCCTCTCTGAAACCCCCACTGGTGCACCCTCTGAGCTCGGACGGTGATGGTTACCCCTAGACATGCCAAGATTTCTTTAGTCGGGAGTATTCCCGTGCATGCTGCAACAATAAGTCATAATACGTCTTCTGGGGTTCACCTGAGAGGAAGGGGGCCAGCACCTCGGCCCATTGCTCAGCTGGTAGTCTCTCACGCTCAGCGACCTGCTCAAAGACAGTGAGGAAGGCTTCTACGTAATCCTCTGCGGTCATTTTTTGTAAGGCAGATTGCACCTTTTTTTTTCCGCCCACATTCTGTTCAGCCACATACCCCGCTGATTGTGCTGCCACCCTCTCTCTTAGGGTTGCAATTTGCTCCACCAGTAGGCGGTTTGTCTCCTGCTGATGTGCATTAGCCTGCCGTTGTTGCTCCAATGCCTGTTGCTGCTATAGATTGCTATGCACCATCTGCTTGATAAGATCCTCCATTTTTATTGACTCTTGTTGAAGCTCCGTTGCTGCTTTAACCCAGGACATCAATTGAAAAGCTTCCTTTCAACAAAAAATTCCATTCAGTAATTTAGGCGACTGGCCCTTTAAGAGTCCAACCAGAGGAAAAAAAAAACAGCTTCTGACATTTAACTTGTTGCTGTTTCAAGCAATCCTGGGTGTGCCCGCATCCGACACCAATTGTAGGGATTTCCCAAATGGTAGCCTTCAGATAAATACACAGTAGCCTTTTAGTGGTGGAAATCAAAGTAATAAATGTCTTTTATTGTTGGCACACCACAATTCAACAGGCGGTAGTGATCAGCTTACTTCAGCTGACACTTAAAGAAAAACAATTCAGTCTTGAATCTGAACAATCACATAGAAAGTTTTAGGGCATAGTACCGTACTCCCCACGGAGTGGATGGGAACCTTGCCTTGTCCTTTGCCTTTCGGCAGAGACCCTCTGGTTTTCACTCGGCTCCAAAAACACACAGCTACACAGAGCTCCACCATCAGCCAGGTAATCATCACCCCTGACCCTGCTGGCTGACTTTTTGTAAGCCCGTCAAAACCCGGCCTGGACCATGGGGAACAGCCACCCACCCTTCACTTTGGCTGCTCCCAGTAAGAGCCGGCCCGGATTAGCTTTTCACAGCTATGTTAACTATCAAAATGTCCATCAGCAACTGCTGCGGACATATGCAGTACTGGCTCCTACTTCACCGAGGCCAGGAACCTCGGTGACACATATCTTCCATCTATGATGGTCCCTTGTGCCTTTCTACAATACATTCCTGTACATACCCATGCCAGATCCCTCAGCAGTGATTGTAGTGATTTACATGGAGGAGTTTCTTTTTTGCAATTCAAATGCAATATATGCACCAACCACTGTGTGTCACTGTTGCCATATTGCCTCATAGCATGCAAACTACATAAACAATTGTCAATGCTTTTAAGTAGAGATGAGTGAATTTTTCAAAAATTCTATTCGCTGGTTCGTAAGGCGAATTACGTTCAGAGCCTTTATGGTGTAGAACACTATGCCTTGTAGTAACACGCATAGGGAGTATGCTTTGGTAGTGAAATAATACTGTGAGTCCATATGACATGCAGATGACAGGCGTCGCTCTTAGAATCACTTCACACTTCACTTATTAGAGCAGTCACGGGGCCAAAACTGACCAAATAACTCAACTATGAACTTAGCCTTACAGGTTGATGTTAGCGCCAAAAAGAAGCACACCTCTTTTACACCGTCGCCAGCTGATTCCACATGCAGAGTGCTATTGCATTTGTGTTTTTGCGTTTGTATATGGATTCCACATAGATGTCTACAGAACCTGTTCTATTAAACATGTATACAAGTACTGGAGAGGGTGTCAACAGTAAGTTCATGTTGACGTCACTGATTAATTTGCCCTTTCTATGATCCGTCAGAACAATAACGGATCCTGTCTGTGGAGCATACGCCTTAACTCGGTCAGCATTTGCTCAATAATCCATCAGTATTGCTAATTGTCTTCTGTGTTTGTACCCACTCCTGCTTTAGGCTACCAAATCATAAGGCAATTCTGATGGGACCATACAGGCCATAAAGCTGCTACATAGACAGGATCCGTTGTGCGTCTCAATTTTCCTTCCTTCTGACAGATAAGAAGAAAAGAGTCTCACAGAATGAACATAACCCGGTTCACGGGAATATAGTAGAATATGGTCAATTACAATGGACTTCACAGAAATACCATTAATTCTAAAACATAACTTTTAATAAGTCATTAATAAAAGCCAATGGACCCTTATAATACAGAAAGTAAATATAAATCAAGAAATAAATCAAAAAACCTAAATGTGAAAATAATATTCCACTAGCCTACGTTCGCAGGATGGCAGACAAGTGTTTAATAGACCTTTTATTGTTGCCCTGCCTGCAAACGGAATAGCCGCCCGATAGGGGCCGATCCCGTGTCTCGTGCCTCCTATTGACCCCTAGATGGCCCTAGCACGGGGAATGGATACAGCAATATGAGATGCTGGCCCTATAATGAGACCTAGGCTAGTATAAATGCCAAGAAAATAACAAACAAAGTGCATAAATAGCCCCCCAGTGAGGTGGCGAGAGTCCACCCAATAACAAACAGTGCAAAAATGGTAAGTGATGTAGCAAATATACAGGTCATGTGTCAGACTGACACTCCTGACCATCCCTATGCGCTTCGCCTAGTTGGTTACAGGCTCCTCAGGGGACAAAACATATAACATGACAACAGGGTGTCCTACACCAGAGATCTATCACCAGAGTATAGAGAGGCCAAGATATTGCTTCTCTCATAGATCAGTGGTTGTTACTATAAAAAACCACCATTTTATACATAGCTATATAGCTTCTTGGAACAGGTTCAAAACCTAGTCAAAAGTAATGGGCGAGTCGTCGTTGTTAAAGACCACTATATTGGCAATATCCAGGTGGCATTCCAGTACAACCAGGAATAGAGTAGTGATAAAGTGAGGGGCACTCATCATAGCCCCTATTTGTGTACTTCATATATTTCAGTGTCCAATCACTCAATATAGTTTAAACGCTACATTCCTTTATAAAAGCATCTTATTTAATGAATGAATTCAGATAGAGACATATATATATAGGGGCTAGTAGCTATCACATACGATGTCAATAAAGAAGGTATACATCAATGCTGTGACACATATGATAATCAATCATCAGAGTCTCCGTGATGTGGAGATAAGCTGGTATAACCAGCAATACTTGCGTATCCCTAGGATGTACACAGCAGCATCTTGTGTAGCTAAGCCCATTAGACGCCCACAGGTATGGAAAATGAGGCAGTGTTCAGATGCAGATACATGCTGGCCCGGAGTCTCCAAGGTATGAGTTTGATAGAGGCAGCAATCAGTAGATCCCGCTTGCGCTATTTAAACCCTGCTTCCGGGTATGACGTAGGTCGGCACCTGATTCCACTAGTGATCACATGACCGCATTAAGTTACTGACGTGGATGGTCACGTGCCTCATTCCGGTCACGTGACTCAGTCATCCCGTTGATCCTACTTACAGCGGTGGCGTCAGTAGGTGCCTGACCCTGCTGTTGATCATATGACCGCGCTCGCCGGTCGACGTGTAGGGTCACGTGTCTGCTTCCGATCACGTGACCCAGTCGTCCCGTATAGTGCATAGGTCATATTGCATTTGGATGAGGAATAATGCTGCATTGAATAAAAAGTGCATAGGTAGGATGTCGTCTTTATAGATAAGATAAATATTGTTGGTGGTCCAATACACGAATACATATTATCTATTTATTTATTCAATGCCCTCATCTAATATCCAGGATGTTTCCTATGTGGATAGAAGCACCGCTCAATATCATCCATTCAAATCTGTATAAGCTTATATTAAGGACAGGCATATAGTATGTCAGATGTTTAGTTAAACTGAAGTAACTTGGAACAGGGAAAATTATTGTGTTATCCTATAGATGTGGACTCAGTCTGCGGCCATACATTACTAATGACTAGTCCGTGTAACAATGCAATTAACCTGATCTGGTAAGGGAGTGATTGGCTATAAGAGAAATGGGGATAAGTGTTGAGAGATTCCTCGCTACACTATCTTATAAACATGATGCCAATGATGCACTAATCCCCAAATCATCAAAAGATATGGGAGACCTTTTCATAAAAAGCACGCAAAATCAATATGTTCATTGAGTCCAGCAGGTGTAACGGTATTAAGCATAAAGATCCATCTGGACTCCTTCTGTCTGAGGAATTTATCTAAATCCCCCCTTCTATTTGTAGGTTTCAGTACTTCAATCGTGGAAAATTGGATGACATTCGTAGCCCCAGCATGACTAGCCCATACATGTCGGGAGATGGGTTTATCACGTCTGTTGCGTATGTCTCCAATGTGTTCAAGAATTCTTTTCTTGAACATCCTCTTGGTCTTCCCTACATATTTTAGCCTGCAGACACATTTAGCCAGATAGACCATTCCCGAGGTATTGCAATTTGCAAAACTCCGGATATAAAATGTTCTGTCTTCAGAGCTATTCTTGAACGTGTTTCCTGGAGATATGAAGTTGAAGGTGCCTACTTGTCTATTGGTCAGCCATGTGCTGGTTTCAGGCGGATCTAGATGCTCTGGCCACGTCTGAAGGTAATGGATGGATTTTCAGGTAAGACCGTGGTTAAGTCAGGATCCGTTTTAATTAGTGACCAATAACGACTCAAGATATCACGGACCTGTTGTGACTCAGAGTCAAAGGTCCCAATAATCCTAATAGGTCCTTGTGAGTTTGTTCTTTTCATTTGTGGTCGTAATAGGGAGGACCGATCTCTAGATTTAGCCCAATTCCAGGCCTCATAGAGGCATGGGCTAGGGTACCACCTTTCCTTAAAACGATGAAATAGCTTAGATGCCTCACGTGTAAAAGTCTCAGATTCAGAACAGTTACGTCGTACCCTCAAGAACTGTCCTTTGGGGATACCCTTTTTGAGGGGCCTAGGGTGGAAGCTATCCCATCGTAGGAGGCTATTAGTTGAGGTCTTCTTCCGAAATAGCGTTGTTTTAATGTAGTTATTCTCATCCCTCTCCAAGGCTATGTCTAGAAAGGTGATTGTGTTCCGATGTATTTCTGAGGTGAAGTATAGGCCTATATGGTTGGAATTCAATTTGTCTATGAATTGTTGGAACTCCCTCTCAGTCCCTGACCACAGAAGTAGAACGTCGTCTATGAATCTGGACCAGAGAGATATATGTCTGGTCCATTTGGTCATAGATTCAGAGAAGACCTCCGTGTCTTCCCACCAGCCCAGGAGCAGGTTAGCATATGTCGGTGCACAAGGGCTACCCATCGCGGTGCCCCTGAGCTGGTGGTAGACACGGTCCTCGAATATGAACTAATTATGTGTTAAGACAAAGTTGAGAAGTTGCAAGACAAATCGGTTATGATGACCCATATCTTTAGATCTAGAATCCAGGAAATATTTAGCTGCTAAGAGGCCCTTATAATGGGGGATTGACGTATAAAGTGCCTCTACGTCAATCGAGGCAAACCAACTATCTGGTTCCATAGTTATGCCCTCTACTCGTTGAAGTAGGTCCGTCGTGTCGCGAAGATAAGATGGTAGAGAAGACACGAAGGGACGAAGGACATGGTCAATGTAAGTCCCCGCATGTTGGGTAAGACTGTCGATTCCTGAAACTATGGGACGTCCTTTTAGAGGGACAGTCCCCTTATGAATTTTAGGGAGTCCATAGAATGTTGCTATTTTTGGAGTAGTAGGTAACAGGAATTCAAGTTTTTTACGATCTATACATTTGTCTATTAAACCCCCCTGCACAATTTGAGATAGCTCGGCCGAGTAAACCATGGTAGGGTCCCCCCTCAGTACTTCATAGCTATTTGTGTCTGATAAAAGAGATAGACACATACCTCTATACTGTTGAAGGGAGAGGATCACAATGTTTCCCCCTTTGTCCGATGGCTTCACTATGATCTTTTATTCATATTGAGGTTTTGTAGCGCCGCCATTTCTGAGTGAGTATAATTTTTATTAGGGCTAGTGTGTCCTATTTTCTCCAGGTCACATATGACAGACCTGAGAAAAATATCGATATTGGCCTCATTCAGTGTTTTTGGTGGCATTTTAACACTCTTATTTCTCAGAGAGGTGAAGGGGCCTTGTCCAATTGGTCGTTCGTTCTCGTCTAACAGATGTGTAAGGTTGTCTAGACTCTCTAGGTCTTCTCTATCTAGGCCTAGCTCAGAACACATTTTTTATTTTTTTTTTGTCCCGATGTTGCAAATATCTTATGCCACCGGAGTTTTATGGTAAAAAGATGCATGTCTTTGATCCAATCAAAGCAGTTAAAACGCGTAGTTGGAACAAAGCTAAGTCCTTTTCTCAGAACAGACATTTCATCTTTGGACAAAATTATCCCTGATAGATTGATAATCAGGGTGTCGGAGGAAGATGTATTTATTTCTTGTTGTGTTGTTGAGGTTGTTGACGGTCCCTTAATGCATAGGTGTTTACTTGGGGTAGACCTAAAAAGGTTTGGGGGTTGCATGCTGGTGTTCCAGAGGAGGCAGAGGGTCCAGATACACACCCATCCTGTTGTACTTGTTCCTGGGTTCTTTCTTTCCTTGTCCTGTTTCCCATTCCTCCCATGTTTTGTGGGCCCCATTGTTTCGAGTACTGTGCACCTGTGTATTGTTCACCTCTCCAAGTTAATCTAGGTCCTGAATATCTGTTACGTCCCCTCGTACGGCCCCTCCCCCTCCAATGTGTTTTCGGATATGGGTATAGTGGTTGATATGAGGTGGATTCTGAGTCTGAGCTTTCTGCCTCTAAGGCAGATGTTTCTGTCATGGACCCCCTCCGATCCGTTCTAGTGTTCGTATAGGCCGTGTTATTTCTGAACTCTGTTAGATCTTTAGTAAATTGTCTATGTTTTCTCTCAACCAGTGTTGTTCTAAATTTTTCAATGTTATTTTGAAGCTCAAGTTCTTTTTTGGGGAATTCAGTGTGATCTTTAAATTTTAAAGCCGTCTCTGTCAGGGCTACTTTACGTTTCTCTAATTGTTCAATATTGTTTTTTTCCTGGTCTAATAATAATCGCATGAATCTTATCGAACTTGCTGTGGCTTCAGCCTCCCATTTCAGCAGTAGTTCAGTATTGCTAATGCGTGCTGCTGGACGTATATAGATCAGTAGACCTCTCGGTACGATTGAATTCTTTATATAGTTATCTAGGGATTGGATTTCCCACCATGTTTTGATGTATTCTTTATGTATCTCATATAGATCCTTAAATGTAGTTTTGATCGAGGGATTCATTATAGAGGGTAGAGTAAGTTCCTTATCCGAGAATATCTCAGTGGCTTCCAGCAGCCATCTATCCTCATTTGTTTGCCCTACCCTACATGTCGACCGGTGAGCGCGGTCATATGATCAACAGCAGGGTCAGGCACCTACTGACGCCACCGCTGTAAGTAGGATCAACGGGATGACTGAGTCACGTGACCGGAATGAGGCACGTGACCATCCACGTCAGTAACCTAATGCGGTCATGTGATCGCTAGTGGAATCAGGTGCCGACCTACGTCATACCCGGAAGCAGGGTTTAAATAGCGCAAGCGGAATCTACTGATTGCTGCCTCTATCAAACTCATACCTTGGAGACTCTGGGCCAGTATGTGTCTGCATCTGAACACCGCCTCATTTTCCCTACCTGTGGGCGTCTAATGGGCTTAGCTACACAAGATGCTGCTGTGTACATCCTAGGGATACGCAAGTATTGCTGGTTATACCAGCTTATCTCCACATCAAGGAGACTCTGATGATTGATTATCATATGTGTCACAGCATTGATGTATACCTGTCACAGCCAGACAGCTGAGAAGCGCTCACAGGAGCTTCTCAGATCCTCCTCCTTGAATTTCTTTGTTTTGGTTTAGTTTCTCATCTCGTTAGTCTATCTCAGCTGTCATGCAGTCAGACTGATCGCTACCCTTTAAGTTCCTCCCCATAATGCAGTAGTGTGCGGCTGATACAACTTCCTGGAGTGTGTGTGCATGCTGTTCCCAGTTCCCAGTTCCCAGTCGTCAGTCGTCTGCAGATAAGTGCTGTTTATGTATTTATGTTTTTGTCTTTTCTGGATCCAGGTGACCCTGACTCCCTCCGTGTCAGTGTAGGGAGCCGGTGGTCGTGTCCCTTCACTATTGTAGGGTCTTCAGGTAATAGATAGCCGAGGAACGTGGATATGCGGCCATCCACCTTTGGGGTGTTCGCATAGGCTGAGCAGTGAGGGAGAGAGGCAGCTCTATTGCAGGGGTCTCCCTTTGTTCCTTAGTTGTGGATCCAGAGAGACATTGTTTATATGGTATTGTCTTGTTTCCTGTACACCATCCGTGACATTATCAGCCGCCAAAACCGTCTCAAGCATGGATCCGGTTTCACTTTTGGCTGAACGCCTCCAGGGTCTTTCATTGGAGGTAGCTGATCTCCGTAGGATTTTTTCTCAGTTTCAAGTGACCGGTTCAGCTTGCGTTCATGGAGTTTGTGCTGAGCCCAAGGTCTCGCTCCCGGATACGTTCTCTGGGGGTAGTGAGAATTTTGTGCGTTTTAAAGAGGCTTGCAAACTCCATTTTCGCCTTCTTCCCCATTCTTCTGGTGATGAAGAACGGAGGGTGGGGATCATTGTATCGCTGCTCAGGGGTAACGCTCAGTCTTGGGCCTTTTCGCTACCGGAGGGGGCACGGCCCCTCCGCTCAGTGGATGAATTCTTTTTAGCCCTGGGTCAGATATATGATGATCCGGATCGTATTGCTCTGGCTGAGTCTAGACTACGTCTGTTATGCCAGGGTAAACAATCCGCAGAGATATACTGCTCCGAATTTCGGAGATGGGCAGCTGATACTGGTTGGAATGATGCTGCACTCCGAAGTCAATTTTGCCATGGTCTTTCAGAGGGATTGAAAGATGCATTTTCCTTTCATGAGAGGCCTATCTCCTTGGACTCTGCTATGTCTCAGGCCGTTCGTATTGACAGGCGTCTTAGAGAGAGACGAGAGATCTCTCCTTTCTGTCCTACTCAGTCTCGGAACAGTGCAGCGGTCTCATTCTGTGCGCAGGAGTCTCAGTCGCTGTCAGCCCCTTCTGAGCAGGAGCCCATGCAGCTGGGGTTGATTGCCTCTGACAATAGAAGATTCAGCCCGCATGGGAGGGTTTGTTTTTGTTGTGGAGGTATAAATCATTTGGCAAATGTTTGTCCCTCAAGGAGATTCAGGCAGTTTTCTGGAAGTAATAAAGAGACAAAAAGGAAAAAATCTTTTAAAAATGTTCTGTCTGTTACTATTGGCAGGGTTGAGGCGGAAATTGAAGGTTTTCCGTTTGCTTGTAGTTCCCGTTTTGTCCTGCCTGCTAGGGTGGCGCTAGAGAGCAAGAGCATTTTTTGTGAGATTTTTGTGGATAGTGGAGCAGCTGTCAACCTCATTGATAATCAATTTGCAATAACTCTTGGTTTCCAGGTATGCACTTTGGGAAGGGATATTCCTGTTTTTGCTATTGATTCAGCTCCACTTTCTCAGAATTCATTAAAGGGCATAGTTCACAATATCCGTTTAATTGTGAGTGATGCTCATGTTGAGGATGTGTCATGTTTCGTCCTTAGCGGTTTGCCTACTCCTCTAGTGTTGGGGCTACCCTGGCTCACTAAACATAACCCCACCATTGATTGGCAAGCGAGGCAAATAAATGGTTGGAGTGACTTTTGCAGAGAGAATTGCCTCATAACATCTGTTTCTGAGGTTTCTACTAAGACTGTACCACCTTTCCTCTCTGAATTTTTGGATGTCTTCTCTGAGAGTGGAGTTCAGGGTTTGCCTCCGCACAGGGAGTATGATTGCCCTATTAATCTCATCCCAGGCGCCAAGCTACCTAAATCTCGTTTATACAATCTCTCCCAACCTGAGAGGGTCGCTATGCGTGCTTATATCTCTGAGAGTTTGAGAAAAGGACACATACGACCCTCGAAGTCACCTGTTGCCGCTGGTTTTTTCTTTGTTAAGAAAAAAGATGGTTCTTTAAGACCTTGTCTGGATTTCAGGGAGCTGAACAGTATCACTATTCGTGATCCTTATCCGCTTCCTCTGATCCCGGACCTGTTTAACCAGGTTGTTGGGGCTAAAGTCTTTTCCAAATTAGACCTAAGAGGGGCATACAACCTGGTTAGGGTCAGAGAAGGAGACGAATGGAAGACGGCTTTCAATACCCCTGAGGGCCATTTTGAGAATTTGGTTATGCCTTTTGGTTTGATGAATGCCCCAGCCGTTTTTCAGCATTTCGTCAACAGCATTTTTTATCATTTAATGGGAAAATTTGTATTAGTGTATTTGGATGACATTTTGATTTTTTCTCCTGATTTCAAGACTCATAAGGAACACTTACGTCAGGTCTTGTTTATTCTGCGGGAGAATAAATTATATGCGAAACTGGAAAAATGTGTGTTTGCGGTTCCAGAAATCCAATTTCTGGGGTTTCTTGTCTCCGCTTCTGGTTTTCGCATGGACCCCGAGAAGGTCCGCGCTGTGCTTGAGTGGGAGCTTCCTGAGAACCAGAAGGCGCTGATGCGTTTTTTGGGCTTTGCCAATTATTACAGGAAATTTATTTTGAATTATTCCTCTGTTGTTAAACCACTCACTGATATGACCAGAAAGGGGGTAGATTTTTCTTCCTGGTCGGTAGAGGCGCGTAAGGCCTTTTCTAATATCAAGGAGAGTTTTGCTTCCGCTCCCATCCTAGTACAACCTGATATTTCGTTACCCTTCATAGTTGAGGTTGATGCTTCTGAGGTAGGGGTGGGTGCGGTCTTGTCTCAGGGTTCCTCTCCTGCCAAATGGCAACCGTGTGCCTTTTTCTCAAAGAAACTCTCCTCCGCAGAGAGAAATTATGATGTGGGAGATAGAGAATTGTTGGCCATCAAGTTGGCTTTTGAGGAATGGCGCCATTGGCTAGAGGGAGCCAGACACCCTATTACCGTGTTTACTGACCATAAAAATCTGGCCTATTTGGAGTCAGCCAAGCGTCTGAACCCGAGACAGGCCAGATGGTCTTTGTTCTTTTCAAGGTTTAATTTTGTTGTTACGTTCCGCCCTGGGGTTAAGAATGTGAAGGCAGATGCCCTGTCACGTTGTTTTCCAGGAGGTGGGAATTTTGAAGACCCGGGTCCCATTTTGGCTGAAGGTGTGGTGGTCTCTGCTCTTTTTCCTGAATTGGAGGCAGAGGTGCAGGCAGCCCAGTCAGAAGCTCCTGATCTTTGTCCTCCTGGGAGGTTGTTTGTGCCTCTCGCTTTGAGACACAAGATTTTTAAAGAACACCACGACACGGTCCTTGCTGGGCACCCGGGGGCAAGAGCCACACTGGATCTCATCGCTCGGAGATTCTGGTGGCCTGCGCTTCGTAAGTCGGTTAAGGGTTTTGTGGCAGCTTGTGAGACTTGCGCTCGTGCCAAGGTCCCTCATTCACGGCCATCAGGTCCTCTCCTTCCTTTGCCCATTCCTTCCCGTCCTTGGACACATCTGTCCATGGACTTCATAACGGACTTGCCTCGTTCCTCGGGGATGTCTGTGATTCTGGTGGTGGTGGACCGTTTTAGCAAAATGGTGCATTTTATCCCTTTCCCTGGTTTGCCCAATGCTAAGACGCTGGCGCAGGCATTTATTGACCACATTGTCAAATTGCATGGGATTCCTTCAGACATAGTCTCTGATAGGGGCACGCAGTTTGTTTCCAGATTCTGGAAGGCTTTCTGTTCTCGCTTGGGGGTTCGGTTGTCATTCTCTTCTGCTTTCCATCCGCAGTCGAATGGCCAGACAGAGCGCGTCAATCAGAATCTGGAGACATATCTGCGCTGTTTTGTGGCGGAGAATCAGGAGGATTGGTGTTCTTTTTTGTCCCTTGCTGAGTTTGCTTTAAATAACCGTCGTCAGGAGTCCTCTGATAAGTCACCATTTTTTGGTGCATATGGGTTCCATCCGCAGTTTGGGACTTTCTCGGGAGAGGGCTCTTCTGGTTTGCCTGATGAGGACAGATTCTCCTCGTCTTTGTCATCTATTTGGCAAAAGATTCAGGATAATCTAAAGAGCATGAGTGAGAGATATAAGCGTGTGGCGGATAAGAGACGTGTGCCTGGTCCGGACCTGAATGTTGGTGATCTGGTGTGGTTGTCTACCAAGAATATCAAATTGAAGGTTCCCTCCTGGAAGTTGGGTCCTAGGTTTATTGGGCCTTACAAGATCCTGTCTGTCATCAATCCTGTTGCCTACCGTCTTGATCTTCCTCAGACTTGGAAGATCCATAATGTTTTTCATAAGTCCTTATTGAAACCTTATGTTCAACCTATTGTACCCTCGCCTTTGCCTCCTCCTCCGATTATGGTTGATGGAAATCTTGAATTTCAGGTCTCTAGGATTGTGGATTCTCGTCTTGTCCGCGGTTCCCTCCAGTACCTCGTTCATTGGGAGGGTTATGGTCCTGAGGAGAGGATGTGGGTCCCAGTGACGGACATTAAGGCCTCTCGTCTCATCAGGGCTTTCCATAGGTCCCATCCTGAGAAGGTGGGCCCTGAGTGTCCGGAGTCCACTCCTAGAGGGAGGGGTACTGTCACAGCCAGACAGCTGAGAAGCGCTCACAGGAGCTTCTCAGATCCTCCTCCTTGAATTTCTTTGTTTTGGTTTAGTTTCTCATCTCGTTAGTCTATCTCAGCTGTCATGCAGTCAGACTGATCGCTACCCTTTAAGTTCCTCCCCATAATGCAGTAGTGTGCGGCTGATACAACTTCCTGGAGTGTGTGTGCATGCTGTTCCCAGTTCCCAGTTCCTAGTCGTCAGTCGTCTGCAGATAAGTGCTGTTTATGTATTTATGTTTTTGTCTTTTCTGGATCCAGGTGACCCTGACTCCCTCCGTGTCAGTGTAGGGAGCCGGTGGTCGTGTCCCTTCACTATTGTAGGGTCTTCAGGTAATAGATAGCCGAGGAACGTGGATATGCGGCCATCCACCTTTGGGGTGTTCGCATAGGCTGAGCAGTGAGGGAGAGCGGCAGCTCTATTGCAGGGGTCTCCCTTTGTTTCTTAGTTGTGGATCCAGAGAGACATTGTTTATATGGTATTGTCTTGTTTCCTGTACACCATCCGTGACAATACCTTCTTTATTGACATCGTATGTGATAGCTACTAGCCCCTATATATATGTCTCTATCTGAATTCATACATTAAATAAGATGCTTATAAAGGAATGTAGCGTTTAATCTATATTGAGTGATTGGACACTGAAATATATGAAGTACACAAACAGGGGCTATGATGAGTGCCCCTCACTTTATCACTACTCTATTCCTGGTTGTACTGGAATGCCACCTGGATATTGCCAATATAGTGGTCTTTAACAACGACGACTCGCCCATTACTTTTGACTAGGTTTTGAACCTGTTCCAAGAAGCTATATAGCTATGCATAAAATGGTGTTTTTTTATAGTAACAACCACTGATCTATGAGAGAAGCAATATCTTGGCCTCTCTATACTCTGGTGATAGATCTCTGGTGTAGGACGCCCTGTTGTCATGTTATATGTTTTGTCCCCTGAGGAGCCTGTAACCAACTAGGCGAAACGCGTAGGGACGGTCAGGAGTGTCAGTCTGACACATGACCTCTATACTTGCTACATCACTTACCATTTTTGCACTGTTTGTTATTTGGTGGACTCTCGCCACCTCACTGGGGGGCTATTTATTCACTTTGTTTGTTATTTTCTTGGCATTTATACTAGCCTAGGTCTCATTATAGGGCCAGCATCTCATATTGCTGTATCCATTCCCCGTGCTAGGGCCATCTAGGGGTCAATAGGAGGCACGAGACATGGGATCGGCCCCTATCGGGGCGGCTATTCCGTTTTCAGGCAAGGCAAGAATAAAAGGGCTAGAATCAGGGACATTGCCCCAACAGCCTATTACACTTGTCTGCCATCCTGCGAACGTAGGCTAGTGGAATATTATTTCCACATTTAGGTTTTTTGATTTATTTCTTGATTTATATTTACTTTCTGTATTATAAGGGTCCATTGGCTTTTATTAATGACTTATTAAAAGTTATGTTTTAGAAATAATGGTATTTCTGTGAAGTCTGTAGATAAGAAGAAAAGGTCAAATAAATCATGATGTCAGCCAGGCCGAAAGGCAAAATAGTGGCCCAGTCATGAAGTGGGAAGTGTGGGAACAGCATGAGAAGTCCACAGAGTGGACCTATGACATAGTGTTGAGGTGGAAGCAGTATAAGGAGTGACCTGGAGGTGGTGGCAGCATCAGGAGGCCACAGAGTGGCACGACGACAAAAGATTGTGGAGGTGTCAGCATCATGAGGAGGCCAGAGTAGCAAGATGATGAGATAGAGTCTGAAGGTGGCGGAAGCATCAGGAGGCCACAGAGTGGCACATTGACAGAGTCTGGAGTTGGCAGCAGTATGAGGAGGCCACTGAGTGGTACAATGACCGAGTCTGGAGTTGGCAGCAGTATGAGGAGGCCACAGAGTGGTACGAAGACAAAGTGTGGAGGTGTCAGCAGCATGAGGAGGCCAGAGTAGCAAGACGATGAGATAGAGTCTGAAGGTGGCGGAAGCATCAGGAGGCCACAGAGTGGCACATTGACAGAGTCTGGAGTTGGCAGCAGTATGAGGAGGCCACTGAGTGGCAGAATGACCGAGTCTGGAGTTGGCAGCAGTATGAGGAGGCCACAGAGTGGTAAAATGACAGAGTCTGGAGGTGGCGGCAGTAGCATCAGGAGGCCACAGAGTAGCGCGACAACGATAGTTAGCAGCAGCAGTATGAGGAGTTTACTGAGTGGCACAATGACAGAGTCTGGAGTTGGCAGCAGCATGAGGAGACCACAGAGTGGCCCAATGACAGAGTATGGAGGTGGCGGCAGCAGCATCAGGAGGCCACAGAGTAGCACAACAACGAGAGATTGTGGGGATGGCAGCAGAATGAGGAGGCCAGAGTAGCACGATGACGAAATATTGTGGAGGTGGCAGCAGCAACAACATCAGGAGGATACCACAGAGTGGCAAGGTGACATAGTGTGGAGATGGCAGCTACAGCATCAGGAGGATACCACAGTGGCAAGGTGACATAGTGTGGGTATAGAAGTAGCAGCATCAGGATACCACAGAGTGGCAAGGTGACATATTGTGGAGATGGCAGTAGCAGCAGCACCAGGATACCACAGAATGGCAATGAGACAAAGTTGAGGATGGCAGTAGCAGCAGCATCAGGAGGATACCACAGAGTGGCAAGGTGGCATAGTGTGGAGATGGCAATAGCAGCAGCATCAGGAGGATACCACAGAGTGGCAAGGTAACATAGTGTGGAGATGGCAGTAGCAGCAGCAGCAGCATCATGATACCACAGAGTGGCAAGGTGACATAGTGTGGAAATGGCAATAGCAGAAGCAGGATACCACAGAGTGGCAAGGTGACATAGTGTGGAGATAGCAGTAGCAGCAGCATTAGGATAGCACAGAGTGGCAAGGTGACAGTATGGAGATGGCAGTAGCATAAGCATCAGGAGGATACCACAGAGTGATAAGGTGACCAAGTGTGGAGATGGCAGTAGCAGCATGTCACAACCAGACAGCTGAGAAGCTCTGACAGGAGCCTTCCAGATCCTCCTCCTTGAGTTTCTTTGTTTTGGTTTCAGTTCCTCATCTCGTTAGTCTATCTCAGCTGTCATGCAGTTGGACTGATTGCTTCCCTTTAAGTTCCTCCCCATAATGCAGTAGTGTGCGGCTTATACAACTTCCTGGAGTGTGTGTGCATGCTGTTCCTATTTCCCAGTCCTCTGCAAGATAAGTGCTGTTCCTTTATTTGTGATTTTCTGTCTGCTGGATTCCAGGAGACCCTGACTCCCTCCGTGTCTAGTGTAGGGAGCCGGTGGTCGTGTCCCCTCACTATTGTAGGGTCTTCAGGTATTAGATAGCCGAGGTACGTGGATATGCGCCCATCCACCTTTGGGGTGTTCGCATAGGCTGAGCAGTCAGGGAGAGTGGCAGGTCTCATGCAGGGGTCTCCCTTTTGTTCCTTAGTTGTGGATCCAGTGAGTCATTGATTATATTGCATTGTCTTGTTTCCTGTACACCATCCGTGACATTATAGGCCGCCAAAACCGTCTCAGGCATGGATCCGGTTTCACTTTTGGCTGAACGCTTCCAGGGTCTTTCATTGGAGGTAGCTGATCTTCGTAAGACTTTTTCTCAGTTTCGAGTGACCGGTTCAGCTTGCGTTCATGGAGTTTGTTCTGAGCCTAAGATCTCGCTCCCGGATACGTTCTCCGGGGGTAGTGAGTATTTTGTGCATTTTAGAGAGGCTTGCAAACTCCATTTTCGCCTTCTTCCCCATTCCTCTGGTGATGAGGAACGGAGGGTGGGGATCATTATATCGCTGCTCAGGGGTAACGCTCAGTCCTGGGCCTTTTCGCTGCCGGAGGGGGCACGGCCCCTCCGTTCAGTGGATGAATTCTTTTTAGCCCTGGGTCAGATATATGATGATCCGGATCGTATTGCTCTGGCTGAGTCTAGACTACGTCTGTTATGCCAGGGTAAACAATCCGCAGAGATATACTGCTCAGAATTTCGGAGATGGGCAGCTGATACTGGTTGGAATGATGTTGCACTCCGAAGTCAATTTTGCCATGGTCTTTCAGAGGGATTGAAGGATGCATTTTCCTTTCATGAGAGACCTACCTCCTTGGATTCTGCTATGTCTCAGGCCGTTCGTATTGACAGGTGTCTTAGAGAGAGAGGAGAGATCTCTTCTTCCTGTCATACTCAGGCCCGGGACAGTGCAGCGGTCTCATTCTGTGTGCAGGGGTCTCAGTCGCTGTCAGCCCCTTCTGAGCAGGAGCCCATGCAGCTGGGGTTGATTGCCTCTGACAATAAAGGATTCAGCCCGCATGGGAGGGTTTGTTTTTGTTGTGGAGGTATAAATCATTTGGCAAATGTTTGTCCCTCTAGGAGATTCAGGCAGTCTTCTGGGAGTAATAAAGAAACAAAAAGGAAAAAATCTTTTAAAAATGTTGCGTCTGTTACTATTGGCAGGGTTGAGGCGGAAATTGAAGGTTTTCTGTTTGCTTGTAGTTCCCGTTTTGTCCTGCCTTTTTTTTGTGAGATTTTTGTGGATAGTGGAGCAGCTGTCAATCTCATTGATAATCAATTTGCAATAACTCATGGTTTCCAGGTATGCACTTTGGGAAAGGATATTCCTGTTTTTGCTATTGATTCCGCTCCACTTTCTCAGAAATCATTGAAGGGCATAGTTCACAATATCCGTTTAATTGTGAGTGATGCTCATGTTGAGGATGTGTCATGTTTCGTCTTTAGCGGTTTGCCTACTCCTCTAGTGTTGGGGCTACCCTGGCTCACTAAACATAACCCCACCATTGATTGGCAAGCGAGGCAAATAAATGGTTGGAGTGACTTTTGCAGAGAGAATTGCCTCATGACATCTGTTTCTGAGTTTTCTACTAAGATTGTACCACCTTTCCTCTCTGAATTTTCGGATGTCTTCTCTGAGAGTGGAGTTCAGGATTTGCCTCCGCACAGGGAGTACGATTGCCCTATTAATCTCATCCCAGGCGCCAAGCTGCCTAAATCTCGTTTATACAATCTTTCCCAACCTGAGAGGGTCGCTATGCGTGCTTATATCTCTGAGAGTCTGAGAAAAGGACACATACGACCCTCGAAGTCACCTGTTGCCGCTGGTTTTTTCTTTGTTAAGAAAAAAGATGGTTCTTTAAGACCTTGTCTGGATTTCAGGGAGCTGAACAGTATCACTATTCGTGACCCTTATCCTCTTCCTCTGATCCTGGACCTGTTTAACCAGGTTGTTGGGGCTAAAGTCTTTTCCAAATTAGACCTAAGAGGGGCATACAACTTGGTCAGGGTCAGAGAAGGAGACGAATGGAAGACGGCTTTCAATACCCCTGAGGGCCATTTTGAGAATTTGGTTATGCCTTTTGGTTTGATGAATGCCACAGCCGCTTTTCAGCATTTCGTGAACAGCATTTTTTATCATTTAATGGGAAAATTTGTATTAGTGTATTTGGATGACATTTTGATTTTTTCTCCTGATTTCAAGACTCATAAGGAACACTTACGTCAGGTCTTGCTCATCCTGCGGGAGAATAAATTATACGCGAAACTGGAAAAATGTGTGTTTGCGGTTCCAGAAATTCAATTTCTGGGGTTTCTTCTCTCCGCTTCTGGTTTTCGCATGGACCCCGAGAAGGTCCGCGCTGTGCTTGAGTGGGAGCTTCCTGAGAATCAGAAGGCGCTGATGCATTTTTTGGGCTTTGCCAATTATTACAGGAAATTTATTTTGAATTATTCCTCTGTTGTTAAACCACTCACTGATATGACCAGAAAGGGGGTAGATTTTTCTTCCTGGTCGGTAGAGGCGCGTAAGGCCTTTTCTAATATCAAGGAGAGTTTTGCTTCCGCTCCAGTCCTGGTACAACCTGATATTTCGTTACCCTTCATAGTTGAGGTTGATGCTTCTGAGGTAGGGGTGGGTGCGGTCTTGTCTCAGGGTTCCTCTCCTGCCAAATGGCAACCATGTGCCTTTTTCTCGAAGAAACTCTCCTCCGCAGAGAGAAATTATGATGTGGGAGATAGGGAATTGTTGGCCATCAAGTTGGCTTTTGAGGAATGGCGCCATTGGCTAGAGGGAGCCAGACACCCTATTACCGTGTTTACTGACCATAAAAATCTCGCCTACTTGGAGTCAGCCAAGCGTCTGAACCCGAGACAGGCCAGATGGTCTTTGTTCTTTTCAAGGTTTAATTTTGTTGTCACGTTCCGCCCTGGGGTTAAGAATGTGAAGGCAGATGCCCTGTCACATTGTTTTCCGGGAGGTGGGAATTTTGAAGACATTTTGGCTGAAGGTGTGGTGGTCTCTGCTCTTTTTCCTGAATTGGAGGCAGAGGTGCAGGCAGCCCAGTCAGAGGCTCCTGATCTTTGTCCTCCTGGGAGGTTGTTTGTGCCTCTCGCTTTGAGACACAAGATTTTTAAGGAACACCACGATACGGTCCTTGCTGGGCACCCAGGGGCAAGAGCCACACTGGATCTCATCGCTCGGAGATTCTGGTGGCCTGTGCTTCGTAAGTCGGTTGAGGGTTTTGTGGCAGCTTGCGAGACTTGCGCTCGTGCCAAAGTCCCTCATTCACGGCCATCAGGTCCTCTCCTTCCCTTACCCATTCCTTCCCGTCCTTGGACACATCTGTCCATCGACTTCATAACGGACTTGCCTCGTTCCTCGGGGAAGACTGTGATTCTGGTGGTGGTGGACCGTTTTAGCAAAATGGTGCATTTCATCCCTTTTCCTGGTTTGCCCAATGCTAAGACGCTGGCGCAGGCATTTATTGACCACATTGTCAAATTGCATGGTATTCCTTCAGACATAGTCTCTGATAGGAGCATGCAGTTTGTTTCCAGATTCTGGAAGGCTTTCTGTTCTCGCTTGGGGGTTCGGTTGTCATTCTCTTCTGCTTTCCACCCGCAGTCGAATGGCCAGACAGAGCGCGTCAATCAGAATCTGGAGACATATCTGCGCTGTTTTGTGGCGGAGAATCAGGAGGATTGGTGTTCTTTTTTGTCCCTTGCTGAGTTTGCTTTAAATAACCGTCGTCAGGAGTCTTCTGATAAGTCACCATTTTTTGGTGCATATGGGTTTCATCCGCAGTTTGGGACTTTCTCGGGAGAGGGGTCTTCTGGTTTACCTGATGAGGACAGATTCTCCTCGTCTTTGTCATCTATTTGGAAAAAGATTCAGGATAATCTAAAGAGCATGAGTGAGAGATATAAGCGTGTGGCAGATAAGAGACGTGTGCCTGGTCCGGACCTGAATGTTGGTGATCTGGTGTGGTTGTCTACCAAAAATATCAAATTGAAGGTTCCCTCCTGGAAGTTGGGTCCTAGGTTTATTGGGACAAGATCCTGTCTGTCATCAATCCTGTTGCCTACCGTCTTGATCTTCCTCAGACTTGGAAGATCCATAATGTTTTCCATAAGTCCTTATTGAAACCTTATGTTCAACCTATTGTACCCTCGCCTTTGCCTCCTCCTCCGATTATGGTTGATGGAAATCTTGAATTTCAGGTCTCTAGGATTGTGGATTCTCGTCTTGTTCGCGGTTCCCTCCAGTACCTCGTTCATTGGGAGGGTTATGGTCCTGAGGAGAGGATGTGGGTCCCAGTGACGGACATTAAGGCCACTCGTCTCATCAGGGCTTTCCATAGGTCCCATCCTGAGAAGGTGGGCTCTGAGTGTCCGGAGTCCACTCGTAGAGGGAGGGGTACTGTCACAACCAGACAGCTGAGAAGCTCTGACAGGAGCCTTCCAGATCCTCCTCCTTGAGTTTCTTTGTTTTGGTTTCAGTTCCTCATCTCGTTAGTCTATCTCAGCTGTCATGCAGTTGGACTGATTGCTTCCCATTAAGTTCCTCCCCATAATGCAGTAGTGTGCGGCTTATACAACTTCCTGGAGTGTGTGTGCATGCTGTTCCTATTTCCCAGTCCTCTGCAAGATAAGTGCTGTTCCTTTATTTGTGATTTTCTGTCTGCTGGATTTCAGAAGACCCTGACTCCCTCCGTGTCTAATGTAGGGAGCCGGTGGTCGTTTCCCCTGACTATTGTAGGGTCTTCAGGTATTAGATAGCCGAGGAACGTGGATATGCGCCCATCCACCTTTGGGGTGTTCGCATAGGCTGAGCAGTCAGGGAGAGTGGCAGGTCTCATGCAGGGGTCTCCCTTTTGTTCCTTAGTTGTGGATCCAGTGAGTCATTGATTATATTGCATTGTCTTGTTTCCTGTACACCATCCATGACACAGCATCAGGATACGCTTCATCTTCTGTCCACATATGCTACATATGGCCATGTTATCCTCCTCCGGCGGCTTAACAAAAAACTGCCACACCGCCGAGTAAGTGATTTTCCCCCCAACAGTCCGCCCTGACGGACTGCTACCGCCGCTGCTTCCATGAGCTCCTGCACCAGGCAGGTAGGCTGCTGCAAAGCAGGTGGTCTACCCCAGGCACGTTTGGCTCCCGACCTCCCACTGGTGCCACCCTGCTGACTCCTAGCCATGCTTTCAACACATATAACCGCCAACGTAAACTGAGAATATATTTTTCTTTTTGTACTGATATAGGATATAGGCCACTAAACGCTTTCAAGACATATAACTGCCGAAGTGAACTGAGAATATATTTTTCTTAAATAGCCACAAAACTATTTTGCCACAAACAACTGCACTAGTGAAGTGCGTATATTTTTTCTTTCTGTACGCTTTCAACACATATAACTGCAGAAGTAAACTGAGAATATATATTTCTTTTTGTACTGAAATAGGCCAAGTAAACGCTTTTAACAGAAATAAATGCACCAGTGAAGTACGTATATATTTTTCTTTCTGTACTGAAATAGGCCACTAAACCCTTTTGCCACAAATAACTGAACCAGTGAAGCACATATATTTTTTTCTTTCTATAATGAAATAGGCCACTAAACGCTTTTGCCACAAATAAGTGCACCAGTGAAGTGGGTATATTTTTTTCTTTCTGTACTGAAATTGGATACTAAACGCTTTTGCCATAAATAAGTGCACCAGTGAAGTGCATATATTTTTTTCTTTCTGTACTGAAATAGGCCACTAAACGCTTTTTCCACAAATAACTGCACAAGTGAAGTGCGTATATATATATTTTTTCTTTCTGTATGCTTTCAACACGTATAACTGTAGAAGTGAACTGAGAATATATATATTTTTGTACTGAAATAGGCCAGTAAACGCTGTCAGCAGAATATAAATGCACCAGTGAAGTGTGTATATATTTTTCTTTCTGTACTGAAATAGACCAGTAAACGCTTTCAACACATATAACTGCATAAGTGAACTGAGAATATATTTTTCTTTTTGTACTGAAATAGGCCAGTAAACACCTTTAGCAGAAATAAATGCACCAGTGAAGTGCGTATATATTTTTCTTTCTGTACTGAAATAGGCCACTAAACGCTTTTGCCACAAATAACTGCACCAGTGAAGTGTGTATATTTTTTTCTTTCTATAATGAAATAGGCCAATAAATGCTTTTGCCACAAATAAGTGCACCAGTGAAGTGCGTATATTTTTTTTCTATCTGTACGCTTTCAACACTTATAACTGCATAAGTGAACTGAGAATATATTTTTCTTTTTGTACTGAAATAGGCCAGTAAACACCATTAGCAGAAATAAATGCACCAGTGAAGTGTGTATATATTTTTCTTTCTGTACTGAAATAGGCCACTAAACGCTTTTGCCACAAATAACTGCACCAGTGACGTGCATATATATTTTTCTTTCTATAATGAAATGGGCCACTAAATGCTTTTGCCATAAATAAGTGCACAAGTGAAGTGCGTATATTTTTTTCTATCTGTACGCTTTCAACACTTATAACTGCATAAGTGAACTGAGAATATATTTTTCTTTTTGTACTGAAATAGGCCAGTAAACACCTTTAGCAGAAATAAATGCACCAGTGAAGTGCGTATATATTTTTCTTTTTGTACTGAAATAGGTCACTAAACACTTTTGCCACAAATAACTGCACCAGTGAAGTGTGTATATTTTTTTCTTTCTATAATGAAATAGGCCAATAAATGCTTTTGCCACAAATAAGTGCACCAGTGAAGTGCGTATATTTTTTTCTTTCTGTACGCTTTCAACACATATAACTGCATAAGTGAACTGAGAATGTACAGTACAGCCAAAAGTTTGCACACCTTCTCATTCAAAGAGTTTTCTTTATTTTCATGACTATGAAGGCATCAAAACTATGAATTAACACATGTGGAATTATATACATAACAAACAAGTGTAAAACAACTGAAAATATGTCATATTCTAGGTTCTTCAAAGTAGCCATCTTTTGCTTTGATTACTGCTTTGCACACTCTTGGCATTCTCTTGATGAGCTTCAAGAGGTAGTTCCCTGAAATGGTCTTCCAACAATCTTGAAGGAGTTCCCAGAGATGCTTAGCACTTGTTGGCCCTTTTGCCTTCACTCTGCGGTCCAGCTCACCCCAAAACATCTCGATTGGGTTCAGGTCCGGTGACTGTGGAGGCCAGGTCATCTGGCGCAGCACCCCATCACTCTCCTTCATGGTCAAATAGCCCTTAATTTCAAAGTTTTCCCAATTTTTTGACTGACTGACTGACCTTTATTTCTTAAAGTAATGATGGCCACTCGTTTTTCTTTACTTAGCTGCTTTTTTCTTGCCATAATACAAATTCTAACAGTATATTCAGTAGGACTATCAGCTGTGAATCCACCTGACTTCTCCTCAATGCAACTGATGGTCCCAACCCCATTTATAGGGCAAGAAATCCCACTTATTAAACCTGACAGGGCACACCTGTGAAGTGAGAACCATTTCAGGGGACTACCTCTTGAAGCTCATCAAGAGAATGCCAAGAGAGTGCAAAGCAGTAATCAAAGCAAAAGGTGGCTACTTTGAAGAACCTAGAATATGACATATTTTCAGTTGTTTCACACTTGTTTGTTATGTATATAATTCCACATGTGTTAATAGTCATAGTCATAGTTTTGATGCCTTCAGTGTGAATCTACAATTTTCATAGTCATGAAAATAAAGAAAACTCTTTGAATGAGAAGGTGTGTCCAAACTTTTGGTCTGTACTGTATATTTCTTGTTGTACTGAAATAGGCCAGTAAACACTTTTAGCAGAAATAAATGCACCAGTGAAGTGCGTATATATTTTTCTGTCTGTACTGAAATAGGCCACTAAACCCTTTTTCCACAAATAAGTGCACCAGTGAAGTGCATATATTTCTTTTCTTTCTGTACTGAAATAGGCCACTAAACGCTTTTGCCACAAATAAGCGCACCATTGAAATGCATATATATTTTTCTTTCTGTACTGAAATAGGCTACTAAACGCTTTTGCCACAAATAAGTGCACCAGTGAAGTGCGTATATATTTTTCTTTCTATAATGAAATAGGCCACTAAATGCTTTTGCCACAAATAAGTGCACCAGTGAAGTGCATATTTTTTTTTCTTTATGTACGCTTTCAACACATATAACTGCAGAAGTGAACTGAGAATATATTTTTCTTGTTTGAAAAGATATAAGCCACTAAAGGCTTTTCAACATAGCACTAGCAACCCTAGAACAAATTGCTGGAATGACAAAGCTGTATAATGGCTATTTGGATCCCCAAATAATTTTTCCCTGCACTTGTAAATCGCTTTTCTAGCACTGTCCCTAGCGCCTTCTGACGTCTCTCCCTGTACTAAGATGCTGTGAAATGATTCCTCCCTATGCTTTCCCTGCACTTGTAAATCGCTTTTCTGGCACTGTTCCTAGCACTTTCTGACATCTCTCATTGCACTAAGAGGCTGTGAAATGATTCCTCCTTATCCTTTCCCTGCAATTGTAAATCACTTTACTGGCACTGTTCCTAGTGCTTTCTAACGTTTCTTCCTGCACTAAGATGCTGTGAAATGATTCCTCCCTATCTTTTCCCTACACTTATAAATTGTTTTTTCAGGGTTTTTTTTCACAATGAGGTTTTTCCAATTGCTGTCCCTAGCGCCTTCTCAAGTCTGTCCCTGCACTCAGAACACTTGAAAATGGCAGAATCTAAAATGGCCACCGTATTTATAGGACTGTGACATCACAGGGCTGGCTGCTGATTGGCTGCATGCATGACATTATGGGTCAGCCCACCTTCCCAGAGTTCTTTGCCCCATGTCCTCACACGTGTAGCCACCATTTTATGAAAAATTGCGATTTGTTGCCACGAAGCACGAGGAAATTTGTATGGGTTGCGAATCAAATTTTTCCTGAAATTCTGATTGAATTCCACTTCGTCTGATTCGATTCGCTCATCTCTACTTTTAACCCCTGCAAGACACAGACAAGAGCAGAATGTGTGTGATTGACGTAGGTGTTATGGAATATAATAGACACTTGCTTTTCACTTACAAAATGGTGTCTGTCCGAGAGACAACCCCCAGTATGCATTCTATGATTGAAACTATTTGCAGCAAAGACTTGAAACTGTCAGGAATTCCTCTGAGTCTATCATATATATGCCTTAAACTTATTTCCTGTTTACATTCCTTCTTGCTAAAAGACCAATCATGTAAGCCCACTCTTCCCACTTATATGGAGGGTATATAATGTGAAGCCCCCACCTAATAAATTAGAGTTATGCTTTGACCTTATCTAGAGTGTCAGTGTTATTTCTCTCGCCGTGCATCCACGTATCTATCTATCTAATTTGGAGCAGTGTATCAGCCTACCTGAAAAAAACAAAAATCAGAACCAGAACAGAGGGGTGTGTCCTGCTGGTGTTCGCAGGCTCCCTGCACACAGGTCCCAAATTACCTGATTAACAACATAGAGTGAGATAAGTTACCAGAGAAAAGAAGTGACATTTGCATGAGCTACTAACATGTGATTGCTTTAGTACCACCTCCATCTTAGATGAATCTATAAAAGAAGTGGGGTGCCACATTGCTGGCTGCATTGCCCATCTAAGCACAGCACCGTGAGACTCATTTGTGAGACAGACATCAGCTCTTACAACCCTGGTCTGGGATAGAGTGAGTGGCTCCACTGCGAGCCATCATATATACAGTACACATATTTATCTTATTATTATCTGACATATTTTATGACACATTCCTGACATAAGTTGCCTTTTCTGAAGTTTACATCATGAAGTGAATTTTTTATTTTTTTTTACACCATATATAACTGTGGCAGTCAGTGTGTGCCATGATTCAAGACACCGCTGTATTTGATGTCTTTATGTTTTTTGTCCTAATTCTCATCTAACTCTGCCCTCTGATGAATCTGGTACAAGAGGAAACACATCAGGACTAGAGATGAGCGAATTTCATATTTTGAAATTTGTTCACGCTTCGTTTGGTGGTAAAAGCAGAATTGCGTTATGGATTCTGTTACCACAGACCATAATGCTATTCTATGATGGAATGCCTCTAAAGGCATTCCGCGGTAGAATCGCGTTATGGTCCGTGGTAACAGAATCCATAACGCAATTCTGCTTTTACCATCAAACGAAGCGTGAACAAATTTCATAACATGAAATTTGGTCATCTATAGTCAGGACGTTCTCTGGAATTAGGTAGGGGTAACTGTTATTAGTCCTATGTATTATTGATGCTTTAACCCCTGAATGACCAGGTAATTTCGCACCTTCGTGACCAGACTTATTTTTGCAAATCTGATATGTGTCACTTTATGTGGTAATAACTTTGGAATGCTTTTACTTATCCAAGCCATTTTGAGATTTTTTTTGTGACACATTGTACTTCATGTTAGTGGTAAATTTGAGTCAATATGTTTCACCTTTATTTATAGAAATTCCCAAATTTACAGAAAATTTGGAAAAGTTTGTAATTTTCAAAATTTGAATTTCTCTGCTCTTAAAGGGGTATTCCCATCTTGCTAAATCAGCCTGAGCTGCAGTTACAGCAGAATTCACTTCCTGGTTTGAGGCTTCTAAAGCTGGGCGGGCTTAGGCAGCTAGAGTGAAGGCCGGCCACACCTCCTTATGACATCACACTGAGAACTCAGTCCTTGCGTGCTAGTTCATGTGAAGAGTATGACTCATCAGTCTGGCAGCCTGCAGTGTCTGTGAGGCCCCTCCCCCTGCTTGGGAATCATCAGAGAGCCATGTGAAGTGAGCTCACTGTACAGTAACATGTGGCTGTTCTGCAGTTTTACACACAAAATCTCTGTCTGATCTTTTACAAACCCATTCTGTGCATCAAAAACTATAATTCCATAATATACATTAGCTCAAAAGCTTGACCAACCCACACCCACCAGCACTGATACAGATTTGTTTCCATTACAGCTGTACTCTAGTTGTGTATAAACCTTACACTATGTATCTTTATAGATGCATATACAGCTCAGCTACATGTGTCTTCTACAGTCCCCTAACATCACTTTGGCTGAATGGCTTCCTATACAGCCCTGCTACATCTTTATTCTACTCCCCCACTAGCACTGTGTCTGACAAGCTTCATATAGCTCTGCTACATCTGCCTGTTTATCTCTTCAAACAGCACAGTGTCAGAACAGCCGCATATTCAGCCCTGCTACATCTGTTTCTTCCACCAGCATTGATGCTGACCCGCCACATATACAGCTCTGCTACATCTGTCTATTCCCTTCCCCATTAGAACTGTGTCTGAACAGCAGCATATTCAGCCCTGCTACATCAGTTTCTCTCTTCCACCAGCATTGATGCTGACCCGCCACATATACAGCTCTGCTACATCTGTTTCTCTCTTCCACCAGCATTGATGCTGACCGACACATATACAGCTCTGCTACATCTGTTTCTCTCTTCCATCAGCATTGATGCTGACCCGACACATATACAGCCCTGCTACATCAGTTTCTCTCTTCCACCAGCATTGATGCTGACCCAACACATATATGTCACGGAACCATGAACCAGACGTACAACAAGAGATAAGTGAAAATAAGAAGGCTTTATTGAAAATAAAGCTGTAAAGCAAAAGTCCAAACGGATGGTGAAACCGAGCAGAGTCT